>NC_087190.1:14286603-14294103 GCF_035594125.1 Scylla paramamosain
GAGGATATACGCTGTGTGACCGATTGTAATGGCATTCTCTCTCACTCTCTCTCTCTCTCTCTCTCTCTCTCTCTCTCTCTCTCTCTCTCTCTCTCTCTCTCTCTCTCTCATTTATTTAGCAACGTGTCGCATGTACTACCTCTCTTCTTTAAGTAGCTATTGGCTCAGAGAGAGAGAGAGAGAGAGAGAGAGAGAGAGAGAGAGAGAGAGAGAGAGAGTAGTCCAATCTTTTCCATCAATTTTTCTCCATCACAGTAAATTTTCTCTTTCCTCCAAACATGCCACTAGACGGTTCTCTCTCTCTCTCTCTCTCTCTCTCTCTCTCTCTCTCTCTCTCTCTCTCTCTCTCTCTCTTTCTCTCAAGGGTGCCCTAGGGCGCAATATTAAACAATTCCTTCCTCTCACTCTCTCACTTTCAGTCTCTCTCTCTCACTCTCACACAGCTTCACTTTCTCTACAAGACTACTAACTTTAACAATGTGAGTTTCATTCTAAGTTTCAATCGGTCTCTCTCTCTCTCTCTCTCTCTCTCTCTCTCTCTCTCTCTCTCTCTCTCTCTCTCTCTCTCTCTCTCTCTCTCTCTCTCTCTCTCTCTCTCTTATAGTTAATTAGTACAAACTTGTTCACTTGTTTCTTCGCTAAATCTATTAAATCTGTTTGGATTCAAAGTTTATTTCAAGTTTTGCTTGGAATTATTTGTGTTCGTTATTGTTGTTGTTGATGTTGTTGTTGTTGTTGTTGTTGTTGTTGTTGTTGTTATGCATTCTTATCACTATCATCATCATCCTTATCATCGTTACTACTACTACTACTACTACTACTACTACTACTACTACCTCCACCATCGTGTCCTGAATACTTTAATAATATACTTTTGCCGCACGCCAAATAATAATTAATTGATGTCAAGGTGAAATTCTCTTAAATCATTTCATTATTTTTTTTTTTTTTTGTATTTTCTCTATACGTCTTTTTTTTCCACTCAAATACTATATAACGTGACTTTCATTTATTTATTTAACTAATTATTTATTTATTTATTTACTTGGTTTATAAATCCTTTTTTACGGGAGCTTTTCTTTTATCATTTTTATTTATTTTTTTTATTTTACTGTTCAATGCTCTGGAAAAAATACTGGAACCTGCTGGGAATACACCGCTGGGAATACCGCTGGGAATACTGCTGGGAATACTGCTGGGAATACTGCTGGGAATACTGCTGGGAATATTGCTGGGAATACTGCTGGGAATATTGCTGGGAATACTGCTGGGAATATTGCTGGGAATACTGCTGGGAATATTGCTGGGAATACTGCTTGGAATATTGCTGGGAATACTGCTGGGAATACTGCTGGGAATACTGCTGGGAATATTGCTGGGAATACTGATGGGAATACTGCTGGGAATATTGCTGGGAATACTGCTGGGAATATTGCTGGGAATACTGCTGGGAATACTGCTGGGAATACTGCTGGGAATACTGCTGGGAATACTGCTGGGAATATTGCTGGGAATACTGCTGGGATATGGCTGGAAATATACCGCTGGGAATACTGCTGGGAATACTGCTGGAAATATACCGCTGGGAATACTGCTGGGAATACTGCTGGGAATATTGCTGGGAATATTGCTGGGAATATTGCTGGGAATATTGGTGGGAATACTGCTGGGAATATAGAGAAGAAAGGAAAGTGCTTGCGTCAGTCGGTGTCTTTCTTTTTTCCTGTGGTATTACAAATCATTCCCTCTGTTTAATATTCCGTAAAAAAATATATATGAATAAAAGAATGTGTATCGAAAATGTGTTCTCTTCCCTTCGTCTCCTCCTTTCTCTCTCTCTTCCTTCCTTTCCTTGCTTTCCTTCCCCTCTCCTCTCCTCCCCTTCACTTTCTATCCTCTTTCCTTTTTCCTTCTCCTCCATCCTCCATTCCTCATCTCTTCTTTCCTTCTCTTGACCTACTCTCTCTCTCTCTCTCTCCTTTCTTTTCTTCCTTCTCTCTTCTTCCTTTCCTCCTTTCTCTTACTCTTCCCTCTCCCTCTCTCTCTCTCCTCCTCTCTCTCTCTTTCACCTTTCCAATATGTATGATCATCACACTGTCTCCTCCCCACTCCGGTCTCCCCCCGTTAACTCTCCCTCCCCCTTTTCTCTCACCCCTCCTTATCTCCTCCACTTTCTTATCTCCTCCCTCCTCCTTCAGTTCCCCCTTCTCTCCTAAACCTTCTTTTCTTCCCTTCTTTCCCACAGCCTCCTCCTTCTCCTATTCCTTCTCCAGTTTTCCCCTTCTCTCCTAAACATTCTTTCTCCCCCTCTTTCCCACAGCCTCCTCCTCCTCCTCCTCCTCCTCCTCCTCCTCCTCCTCCTCCTCCTCGTCAGTTAAGAATACAAACGTCACATTACAACACAAAGCACGGCCATTATTATTTGTCCAAGCAACACTCAAAGCTTCCTGTCTCCTAACCTGCCTGCTAATACCTTCTCCCCACTCGTCCCCCACCCCTATCCCCCCCGCGCAGCGACCTACGCTTGGCGGCCTACAATAGGACACCGCCGCGCGCAGAATGTGTCGGAGTGTCGCAGGATGTTGCAGGATTACCAAGGAGGGAGCGCAGGGTGACACGGCGCTCCTGACCCCCTCACTCCCTCCTCTCTTACGGTGTGTTCTGATGAGGGAGGCCAGAAGGAGGAGGAGGAGGAGGAGGAGGATGGGGTGGTGGTGGTGGTGGTGGTGATTGCTTAGGAATGCATAGGAAGAGTTAGTAGCAGTAGGGAGCCAGAGGAGGAGGAGGAGGAGGAGGAGGTAGTTAAGCATGCACGGGAAGAATAAACAGGGAATCTGGTGAAGTACGTCAAGTTATTAGTAAGTTAACACGTGCGTGGAGAGGGTAGTATAAAGCAAGGCTCCTCCCCGCCCATCTTGAGGCGGAGGAGGAGGAAGAGGAGGAAGAGGAGGAGGCAGTGAAGTTTACCTGTGACTGTATTTTTAAGGGAAGGAGATAGTGTCACTGTGATAAGTATTTCTAAGGGAAGGAGATAGTGTCACTGTGATAATATTAACACTTGCACTGCTGTTCATTACACATTTCATAATCACAAAGCACTCAGATAATATTTCATCACAAAGCACTCAGATAATATTTCCCATTTTATTCTATACCATTTGCAAATAGTCGTGGTGAAGTGACACGGGTTTTTAATTAAGGCTGTGCTGATGGTGCTAGTGACAGGTTAACAAGAATTCTACATTTTTAAAAGGAGAAACAGTCTTGAGAACCCGGCTAATGATCTGTTGTGGGAAGGCAAAGTGTTTCAGAATATCCGGGTATTGTGTTGGGGGTGTGGGTGTTGCGACAAGCCACTCAGGAACGTCAGTGTGGATGGCATCACTAACGTGTGCTGAATACTTAAGGAGACATGAATGAAATTAAAATGTATTTGGACGATTGACAGAAATAGACTCAGCACGCGTAAAGACTTGTTGCGTAGGAACACAGGAGAGCAAGGGAAGCTGCAACAACACGTCAAGCGGCAGTCCTTGTCCTCACCTGTCATCCCTTCCTTGGACTGATTCCTTCGCAAACTTTCCTAACAGTGAATCTTAGACTGATTCTTCCGCTGTGCTGCAGGCTTACCACTGCTGCTGCTGCTGCTGCTGCTGCTGCTGCTGCTGGGAATGTGTTGCTACAGAATGCCTCGCTTGTATACCTGTGTTGCATCTCCGCCTCTCTATGGACCATACTCTGAAACACTATGCGCCGCACCTCAATACCTTCAAAAAACTCTAGTTAAACTAAAGTGATATGAGGTTTTAAGTTTGACTGTCCTAGAGGCAGATTAACAGGAGGAACAGTCGCCTCACCTGTGTCTGCTGCATCTCCGTCCCTCTAGGATGTGCTGCTGAGGGGGTGTGTCGCGGGGCAGTGTTGTGCTACTGAGCGCCTCACCTGTGTCTGTGCTGCATCTCCGTCCCTGTACACATGTGCTGCTGAGGGGGTGTGTCGCTGGGCAGTGTTGTGCTACAGAGCGCCTCACCTGTGTCTGTGTTGCATCTCCGTCCCTGTAATTCACCCCGCCCCCTCCTGGCTTCCTCTCGTTACTGTTAAAGGTACTGTGCCGTGCCATGTGACAGTCCTGGGCACGAGTTAGGCAGCCTCCCACACCTCCACAGTGACGCGCCTCCTGAGTCGCGCCCCGTGTGGTTCAACGCTTTGTTGCTGAGGCCACGGGGAGGATCAAACGTTCTTTTTCCTATTAATGATGCTGACAACTCAACAAACTATCACTGGAATCATGAAAACCCCCTGAAAACACCACCGACACCCGCTACAGCCTGTTCAACGTAAGAGATGATATAACTGTTTGCAGAGACCACGGATATTAATTAAAAAGCGTGTTCTCCTGGGTGTTTTTTCCCTTCAAAAGTAGAGTAACTTCCAATACAGGCTGTTGAATGTGTGAGGCAAGGTGACTATTTTCAAAGGCCACAGACATGATCAGTCGTGGTATCATGAGTGTTTGTTACTAATAATGTAAATAACTTGTTAAACGATCGCTGGAGTCATGGAAACACACTCGAACGTTACTCAGAATTGTATGTTAAAGCAGTGTACATAAAGACAGAAGAGAAGCAATGGTGGTGGTGGTGGTGGTGGTGGTGGTGGTGCTGATGTAAGACTGAAAGGGAAAAGGAAGAGAACGGAGAGGAAGAAGAGGAGGAGGAAGAGGAGGAAGATGTAATACGTTGACAAAAAGACGGGAGGGAATGTCTCTCTCTCTCTCTCTCTCTCTCTCTCTCTCTCTCTCTCTCTCTCTCTCTCTCTCTCTCTCTCTCTCTTTCTGTTCACCACCACCGCCACAAGCTCCTAACATTCTAGTGGTGGTGGTGATGGTGGTGGTGGTGGTGCCAAAATTGAAGTTGCGTATCCCATTCATAACACTCTCTCTCTCTCTCTCTCTCTCTCTCTCTCTCTCTCTCTCTCTCTCTCTCTCTCTCTCTCTCTCTCTCTCTCTCTCTCTCCATAGATTTTCTCCCCTCACATTAATTCCCACTGTTATGTTTACCCTCCTCCTCCTCCTCCTCCTTGTCCTCCTCTTCTCCTTCTTCCCTA
Source organism: Scylla paramamosain (assembly GCF_035594125.1). Taxonomy (NCBI): domain Eukaryota; kingdom Metazoa; phylum Arthropoda; class Malacostraca; order Decapoda; family Portunidae; genus Scylla; species Scylla paramamosain. The sequence continues at coordinate 14,291,710 of NC_087190.1, forward strand.
CCACTACTATCTCCTCCTCCTCCTCCTCCTCCTCCTCTTCCTCCTACGCCGCAAACACATAACTTTTCACACACACACACACACACACACACACACACACACACACACACACACACACACACACAATATTGAATTAAGTTGTTCCTTCTCATTAATAAACGCTAGGGTCCTCTCTCTCTCTCTCTCTCTCTCTCTCTCTCTCTCTCTCTCTCTCTCTCTCTCTCTCTCTCTCTCGCACTCACTTTTCGTCACCTTAATCATTCTAATGGAAGTGTGTGTGTGTGTGTGTGTGTGTGTGTGTGTGTGTGTGTGTGTGTGTGTGTGTGTTTGAGTTTACGTGATTTATGTACACATTTTGATACGCAAATACAAAATATATATACGCATGTTGTGTGTGTATGTATGTATGTATGTATGTATGTATGTATGTATGTATCTATGTATGGGTGCGTCAAACTGTCAAACCTCTCCCCTCCCTCACCCTCCCCGCTCTCTCTCTCTCTCTCTCTCTCTCTCTCTCTCTCTCTCTCTCTCTCTCTCTCTCTCTCTCTCTCTTTGCCCATTTATCTTTATATTCTTTATATTCACAAGAGAGAGAGAGAGAGAGAGAGAGAGAGAGAGAGAGAGAGAGAGAGAGAGAGAGTTCGAATGTTTGATATATTTTTGTGTCCACTAAGAATTTTTGGGTGTGAGAGCGAGCCGCTAACGAGAGAGAGAGAGAGAGAGAGAGAGAGAGAGAGAGAGAGAGAGAGAGAGAGAGAGAGAGAGAGAGAGAGAGAGAGAGAGAGAGATGATTAAGAGGCAAGAAGCGGAAAAAAAGTAGAAAATGTGAAAAGGAGAATATGAAGTGATTCTTTCTTCTTCTTCTTCTTCTTCTTCTTCTTCTTCTTCTTCTTCTTCTTCTTCTTCTTCTTCGTCTTATTATTATTATTATTATTATTATTATTATTATTATAGTTATTGTTATTATTATTATCCTCCTTGTTCTTTTTCTAGTTCTTGTTTTTTTTCTTCTTACTCTTATTATTATTGATATTTTCCTTTATCGCCTGTTATCTTTCCTTCTCCTCCTTCTCCTCTTCCTCCTCTTCTTTTTTCTCTTCTTCCTCCTCTTATTCCTCCTTTTTTTTTTTTTTCATTTCCACTACCTACACTACCATTCCCACTGCCATGTCCTCCTCCTCCTCCTCCTCCTCCTCCTCCTCCTCCTCCTCCTCCTCCTCCTCCTCCTCCTCTCTTTGTTCGTGGATCACAAGAGTGGAAAACTAGAATCGCAGTTAATTTATCTTCAATTTGGGTAAAGTTTCAGTCTCTCTCTCTCTCTCTCTCTCTCTCTCTCTCTCTCTCTCTCTCTCTCTCTCTCTCTCTCTCTCTCTCTCTCGTCTTCATTCCATTTTGAAGAGGAAGAAGAGAAGGAGTGGGAAGAAGGAGAGGTTGATGATGATGAGGAGGAGGAAGAGGAGGAGGAAGAAGAGGAGGAAGAGGAGGAGAAGGAAAGGAAGGGAAGGAAGTATCGAAATATAACTTCCGACAATTGGATTTTATTTTACTGTGGGGGAGAGAGAGAGAGAGAGAGAGAGAGAGAGAGAGAGAGAGAGAGAGAGAGAGAGAGAGAGACCCATACCATATAGGACAACCATCAGATTAAGGGTCATATTTCTCTCTCTCTCTCTCTCTCTCTCTCTCTCTCTCTCTCTCTCTCTCTCTCTCTCTCTCTCTCTCTCTCTCTCTCTCTCTCTCCCAAAGATGATAATCATAACAATAACAACAATTACAACTACTACTACTACTACTACTACTACTACTAATAATAATAATAATAATAATAATAATAATAATAATAATAATAATAATAATAACAAGAAGAAGAAGAAGAAGAGGAAGAAGAGGAAGAAGGAGAAACAGAATGGTTTAAATATTACAATTTCTTCCAGCATTTAGTCCCACCTAAAATAATAAAGGCTTGAATTGCGTCTGTAGTAAAATTTAAGGAATATTGGATCGTGATAATAATAACAGGATTGGATCTGGCGTGATACTGGTTAAGGATTCCAGACTCATTGTGCTAATACCATGGATCATAATGAATGAGCGTCCCTAATTGTATTATGTCAGCTCAGGGATTACTGCCCTTGACCTTTTGTCATTATTATCATCGTTACCGTTGTTATTATTATTATTATTATTATTATTATTATTATTATTATTATTATTACTGCTACTACTGCTATTGTTATTGTTATTATTCTAACTTCTACTACTACCACTACTACTACTACTACCACTACTACTACTACTACTTCTACTACTACTTTTAGAATTTTCGTCGTAAGAATAAGCTTTGAGAGAGAGAGAGAGAGAGAGAGAGAGAGAGAGAGAGAGAGAGAGAGAGAG
>NC_087190.1:14299103-14304103 GCF_035594125.1 Scylla paramamosain
GTATTGTTCAATGCCTCAAAAACTCAATTCCTCCATCTATCAACTCGACACAATCTTCCAGACAACTATCCCCTCTTCTTCAATGACACTCAACTGTCCCCCTCTTCTACACTGAACATCCTCGGTCTGTCCTTTACTTATAATCTGAACTGGAAACTTCACATCTCATCTCTAGCTAAAACGGCTTCTATGAAGTTAGGTGTTCTGAGACGTCTCCGCCAGTTTTTCTCACCCCCCCAGCTGCTAACTCTGTACAAGGGCCTTATCCGTCCATGTATGGAGTATGCTTCACATGTCTGGGGGGGTTCCACTCATACTGCTGTTCTAGACAGGGTGGAATCAAAAGCTTTTCGTCTCATCAACTCCTCTCCTCTAACTGACTGTCTTCAGCCTCTCTCTCACCGCCGCAATGTTGCATCTCTTGCTGTCTTCTACCGCTATTTTCATGCTAACTGCTCTTCTGATCTTGCTAACTGCATGCCTCCCCTCCTTCCGCGGCCTCGCTGCACAAGACTTTCTTCTTTCTCTCACTCCTATTCTGTCCACCTCTCTAACGCAAGAGTTAACCAGTATTCTCAATCATTCATCCCTTTCTCTGGTAAACTCTGGAACTCCTTGCCTGCTTCTGTATTTCCACCTTCCTATGACTTGAATTCCTTCAAGAGGGAGGTTTCAAGACACTTATCCACCAATTTTTGACCACTGCTTTGACCCTTTTAGGGACTGGCATTTCAGTGGGCATTTTTTTTATTAGATTTTTGTTGCCCTTGGCCAGTATCCTTCCTACATAAAAAAAAAAAAAAAAAAAAAAAAAAAAAAAAAAAAAAACACACACACACACACATTCATCTTATCTCTTCTGCTGTCGCTGCTACTACTACTACTACTACTACTACTACTACTACTACTACTACTACTACTACTACTACTACTACTACTATTATTGAGATCATTTCCTCTTCGTACATTTAATTTCTTCATCCATCTTTTGCATTCTTTCCTTCCTTCCTTCCTTTTTTTCTTCCTTCCTTCCTTCATTCATTCATTCCACTCACTCTTCCCTCCTCCTCCTCTCTCTCCCTCCGTCCCCCCCACCTCTCTCTCTCTCTCTCTCTCTCTCTCTCTCTCTCTCTCTCTCTCTCTCTCTCTCTCTCTCTCTCTCTCTCTCTCTCTCTCTCTCTCTCTCTCTCTCTCTCTCTCTCTCCTCACAAGCCATTTAACAATTAGAGGAGGGAAGCTCTCTCTCTCTCTCTCTCTCTCTCTCTCTCTCTCTCTCTCTCTCTCTCTCTCTCTCTCTCTCTCTCTCTCTCTCTCTCTCTCTCTCTCTCTGAATGCTATATAATTTTGACTTTTTTTGTTGTATTTGTGAAAAGAATTAGATTAAATAACATTCCAGGCTATAATTGTATGTATGTGTGTATGTACTTAGTGTGTGTGTGTGTATGTATGTTTGTATGTATGTATGTATGTATAGAGGATGTGTTCTGTATAGTGTTATCCGGCAGCGATATGTTATAATGATGAAAGTATTATGTTACCTAAATGTTTGTTGTTGTTGCTCTTGTTGTTGTTGTTATTATTGTTGTTGTTGCTGTTGTTGTTGTTCTTTTAAGTGGAGGTGAAATGTATATATACGATTAATAATTTTTTTTAGCTACTACTACTACTACTACTACTACTACTCCTACTACTATTACTACTACTGTTACTTTTACCACCACTACGAATAATGCTAATATAATGAGCAACACACACAAACACACATACACACACACACACACACACACACACACACACACACACACACACACACACACACACACACACACACACACACACACACACACACAGGGAGAGGAAATAATTGCCACATTGTTTTGCTAATTAGTCTGTCTTAATTACCTGCACGTGGTGAGAAAGAAGAGCGAGCGAGAGAGCGAGAGAGAGAGAGAGAGAGAGAGAGAGAGAGAGAGAGAGAGAGAGAGAGAGAGAGAGAGAGAGAGAGAGGGGTGGGGGGATGATAGAAAGCTTACAGAAAAGTTATGGAAATAGAAATATGCAGAAAAAGTATGAGAATGTAGAAAATATACACAATACATAGAATATTGAGGAAATTACTATTACTACTGCTACTACTACTACTACTACTACTACTACTACTACTACTACTACTACTACTACCACCATTGCCATCAACGTCTTCACTAAAATCACCACCACAACCACCGCCATCAAAATCACTACTACTACTACTACTACTACTACTACTACTACTACTACTACTACTACTACTATTAGCGCCTCTTTAGGGATAAGGCAGCGGCTGTTTCACAATATTTATAGCGCTATTATGAAGACGATGGAGGAGGAAGAGGAGGAGGAGGAGGAGGAGGAGGAGCCTTTTGTGTTCTTGTTTTTTCTTTCATTCTTTTTACGTCTTTGAAATATATCCTTCTTCTTCTTCTTCTTCTTCTTCTTCTTCTTCTTCTTCTTCTTTTCCTTATTTATTTTTATTTTTTACTATATTTTGTGTGTTTCTATTGTTCACATAATTCTTTCTTCTTTCTCCTCCTCCTCCTCCTCTTCCTCCTCCATCTTCTTCTTTTTCCCCTTCACCTTCCTCCTCTTCCTCTTCCTGTTTCTCATCTTTATTCTCTGTCCCCTATGTTTGTCTTTCTCTTCGTCTTCCTCCTCAGAATTCTTTTTCAGTTCTCCTCCTCCTCCTCCTCCTCCTCCTCCTCTTCCACATCCGCTTCTTCTCCTCTTTTCGTTTTCCTTTTCTGTATTCTTGAGAGAGAGAGAGAGAGAGAGAGAGAGAGAGAGAGAGAGAGAGAGAGAGAGAGAGAGAGAGAGAGAGAGAAATCAATTAGGGTAAGAGGTGATCCACAGGTGTCGTGTGTGTGTGTGTGTGTGTGTGTGTGTGTGTGTGTGAGGTGGGGGGAGTGAGTGAGTGAGTGAGTGAGAAAATGTGCGTGTAAGACAGCATACTTCTCTCTCTCTAATACAGTACCTCTCTCTCTCTCTCTCTCTCTCTCTCTCTCTCTCTCTCTCTCTCTCTCTCTCTCTCTCTCTCTCTCTCTCTCTCTCTATTACCATAATTAATAGAGTGTAAAGTTTCTCTCTGCAAAATGCAATTAGAGAGAGAGAGAGAGAGAGAGAGAGAGAGAGAGAGAGAGAGAGAGAGAGAGAGAGAGAGAGAGAGAGAGAGAGAGAGAGTGAGATTGAGAGAATTCATAGAAACTGTAAAGAACAATTCCTACTACTACTTTTCTACTACTAATAATTCCTACCACTACTTATACTACTGCTACTACTACTACTACTACTACTACTACTACTACTACTACTACTACTACTACTACTACTACTTTTTGATTCTACAGTCGTGTTTCTCGCCTCGTAAGGGCGTTTGAAGGACTGAGAGAGAGAGAGAGAGAGAGAGAGAGAGAGAGAGAGAGAGAGAGAGAGAGAGAGAGAGAGAGAGGGTCTATATGGCTTCTTCCCTTGGACAATTCGTGTGTGTGTGTGTGTGTGTGTGTGTGTGTGTGTGTGTGTGTGTGCGTATAGAATTTCGTGGGGCGTCCTATGTGCGTGGGTCTGTGGTGTGTGTGTGTGTGTGTGTGTGTGTGTGTGTGTGTGTGTGTGTGTGTGTGTGTGTGTGTGTGCAAGGAAGGGTATAAGCCTCTGTGATTGGTTATAAATTGGTGCAGAGGATGATAGAGAGAGAGAGAGAGAGAGAGAGAGAGAGAGAGAGAGAGAGAGAGAGAGAGAGAGAGAGAGAGACCTATAGACAGACAAACGTTGAAATAGAGTCAGTCAGCCAGTCCTACACACACACACACACACACACACACACACACACACACACACACACACACACACACACACACACACACACACACACACACACACACACACACACACAGATAAGAGAAAGAAGAAAATATAGAGAGATTAAATAACAAAACAATAAAAAAATGTTGACACAAGCCGATTAAATCAAGGAGAGAGAGAGAGAGAGAGAGAGAGAGAGAGAGAGAGAGAGAGAGAGAGAGAGAGAGAGAGAGAGAAAGAAAGGAGCGGGGGATATTGTAAACAAGAACAGAAAGAAAATGGAGAAAAGTATCCGGAATTGAAAACGTTTAAGAGAGAGAGAGAGAGAGAGAGAGAGAGAGAGAGAGAGAGAGAGAGAGAGAGAGAGAGAGAGAGAATGTAAAAAAAGAACTCAACCTTGTTCGACATGCTTTTTCATCCGGGAGAGAGAGAGAGAGAGAGAGAGAGAGAGAGAGAGAGAGAGAGAGAGAGAGAGAGAGAGAGAGAGAGAGAGAGAGAGAGAGAGAGAGAGACTTAAAGAACATGAAAAACAAGCAACAAGTGTCCTTTCTGACTTTTTTTTCAAATCCGGAGCTGTGAGGAAAAAAAAAATGTAAAAATGAAAAGCAAAAACTGATTTGGGAAATATTTGAAAAGTTTTTTTAAATTTTATTAAGTAACAACAACTACTACTACTGCTACTACTACTACTACTACTACTACTACCACCACCCAGCTTTCATCAGGAGTCGAACCGAGGTCCATGAGATCACCACGTGGAGGCGCTGACCTGTAAGCCACTACCACCTGCACGTAAATAAGAATAATAATGAATGAATGAATGGAAAAAATGAAAGATCTTATAAAATTCAGAAAAAAAAAGTAACAGAAAAGGTATTTCTAATGTACACTGGGAAAGGGAGAGGGTGTATATGAGTGTACGGAGGTGGGGAGAGGGAGGGGAGGTATGTAGGGGTGTGAAACTGTATGGGTGTAATGGGAGACTATGGGAGGGAGGAGGTGTAGGTTAAGTTAAAGGAAGGGAAGCTGTGTAGGGGTGTACAAGTGTGTGGGTGTAATGGGAGAGTGTAGGGTGAGTATGGGGTGTTGCAGGCTGTGGGGGAGGGGTGGGTGGGTGGGTGAGGGGATGAGGGGGGAATACACGTGTCCAAATATAAAGTGCAGTG
>NC_087190.1:14319103-14351603 GCF_035594125.1 Scylla paramamosain
CAAATTGACAGAAAACGGACGAACGTAAACACCAACTATTGTTCCCCCACGTATTTAAATGTTACTGTTTAAATGTCACGCATCAAGCTGGGCATCTTCAGTGACTCCTCAAATGTTGGACGGGAAGGGTGTGCTGGGCTTACTCTCCGCACTGTGTCTGTCTGTCTGTCTGTCTGTGTGCGTGTCAAGGATCTAATTCTTAAGGGAGTTTGGAAGCAGTGGTTGGACGTGGCCTGAAACTAACGTGTTTTTTTTTTTTTTTTTTTTTTTTTTTCTCCGCGTCCCGTGAGTACAGATTTGTCTTATTGTTTTTTTCTTATTGTTTATTTTTACCTTTTTATTTATCATGTCTCCTTTCCTTCCTTCCTTCATCTTTTTTTTATTTTTGTTAACCCTGATTTATTAGTGTTTATCATGTCATCTCACTTTCCTTCCTTCCTTCCTTCATCAGTATTGTCTCTCTCTCTCTCTCTCTCTCTCTCTCTCTCTCTCTCTCTCTCTCTCTCTCTCTCTCTCTCTCTCTCTCTCTCTCTCTCTCCATTCATGCATTTATTCATTATTCCTTTCATTAATTCATTGATTGATTCATTCATTCATTTTTCCTTCCTTCCTTCATTAATTCATTCTTTCATTCTATATTTTGTGGAAACATTAATTTGGAGAGTGAAAGAGAGAGGGGTGAGAGGGATCAATAACAAGTCTTTCCAATTTGGTAGTTAAGACTGTTAAGAGAGAGAGAGAGAGAGAGAGAGAGAGAGAGAGAGAGAGAGAGAGAGAGAGAGAGAGAGAGAGAGAGAGAGAGAGAGAGTTAATCCCCTGAAAATAAGTGTGGTTGAGTTGTTAGTGATTCTTATTATCCGGATGAGAGAGAGAGAGAGAGAGAGAGAGAGAGAGAGAGAGAGAGAGAGAGAGAGAGAGAGAGAGAGAGAGAATGTGTACGTAGTTATAATTATGCTAAATTAAGGGCATGAAATCTCTCTCTCTCTCTCTCTCTCTCTCTCTCTCTCTCTCTCTCTCTCTCTCTCTCTCTCTCTCTCTCTCTCTCTCTCTCTCTCTCTCTCACATCAACGAATTTATATTGTTAACACACACACACACACACACACACACACACACACACACACACCATACACACACACACACCATACACACACACACACACACACACACACATACACACACACTTAGGACACATTAGTATCCATCAACTGACTAATTGCATTAACTCATTATTACATTGTCCTCAATAATAATAATAATGACAACAGCAGCAGCAGCAGCAGCAGCAGCAACAACAACAACAACAACAACAACAACAACAACAACAACAACAACAACAACAACAACAACAACAACAACAACAACAACAACAACAACAACAACAACAACAACAATAATAATAATAATGATAAATTATTTAGTAGTAGCAGAGAGAGAGAGAGAGAGAGAGAGAGAGAGAGAGAGAGAGAGAGAGAGAACTATGTACGAGTATGTTACAACTCGGAGGATTAAACCAGAAAACATAGCGAGTTTTTACTTTCACTTTATTTTTTGTTAATGAAATGTTGGATGGGGGCGGAAGGAGATGGAGGGAGGGGAGGAGGGAAGGAGAGAGAAGGGGGAGGGTTGTCATGGTGGTGCTTGGTGGGCGTTCCGAGGCGAAGGTTTGTGCTGAGTGTGTGTGTGTGGTGGAGTGGTCCTCGATGGTGGCTGTGTGTGTGCTGCTGCTGCTGCTGGTTGTAGCAGTAGTAGTAGTAGTAGTGGTGGTGGTGGTAAAGTAGTAGAAGTAGTAGTAGTAGTAATTGTTGTTGTTGTGGTAGTGGTGATGGTGTTGGTATTAGTAGCTGAGTAATTAATCCTTTCCTTTCCAGGTGTAGCTTCGCCACCCCGCCGCCTCCCGCCCGTCGCCCCGCGCCCTCCGCCACGCCCTTCGCACCGCCCCGCACCTCGGCAACGGCGGCGGCAGCAGCAGCAGCAGCACCATCACCACCACCACCACCACCACCACCAGCAGCAGCAGCAGCTCCGCCATCCATCTTTCTTTCTCTGCTTCAAAACATTTTACCAGAATTCTTGATAAAAAAAAATGTGTGTGTACATGTGTGCGTGTCCATGTGCGCCTTGCTTACGCGCACATGTAGGTATTAGGCGCCGCTGTAGTGAAGGTGTGACGTGTACGTGTGTGTGTACGTGTGGCTGTGTGTACGTGTATTGATGTGTACATTTCATCACTTACATGCATGTAGATTCTATATTTTTCGATCTGATGAAGGTGTAATCCGTACATGTGTGTACACCTATGCGCGTTTCAAGCTAGAAACGTTCACAGATTCTCTATTTTTCACGTAATGGTGCCGCCGTGTGTATGTGTGTGTGTGTACGTGTGCATATGTGTGTGTGTGTGCGCGCCTGAAGTAATGTAGCAATAGAACTGAGATACACATCTTCTAATCTGTGATCTAAAAACGTACATGTATATAAGTGTAAGCTGTGTAGACTTAAAACACACACACACACACACACACACACACACACACACACACACACACACACACACACACACACACACACACACACACACACACACACACACACACATAAAAAATTAAACCTTAAGATAAAAAAAAATGAAGATATGTATATTTAGTGTGTAAGATAACTACAAGTGGCATAGATGTGTATGTATGTATGTATATATATGTATGTGTATATATATATATGTACGCTTCTCGGTATATGAACGTAACATAGCGCGTCACATTGCACCGGTTATTTCGTTTGCTTGCGTCACGTGACTAGCGCAGCGTGACGGTGTTATCGTGACGGTGTTGTCGTGACGTGGTGTGTGTGTGTCGGTGTGTCGGTGTTGTGTTGCGTGTACTCAGAAACACACTATAACTAGAACTACTAATACAGCAGATTACTGGGTGTTGTTACTACTGGTGTTGTTAATAGTGGCTGTACATTATAACATTTCTTCCAAAGTGTGTGCGTCTGTGTGTCTGCGTTTGTGTCTTGCTGTGTGCGCATGTGTGTGTGTATGCGTAAGGAAGTATACATATTATACGTTCTTCCTGTGTATGTAAGTGTGTACGTGTGAGTACGTGTGAGTGTGTGTGAGGCTGTGTACAGATTACCAGCGTTCTTCCTGTGTGTGTGTGTGTGTGTGTGTGTGTGTGTGTGTGTGTGTGCAAAGACTTACAGCCGCTCTTCCCGTGTACGTAAATGTGTATGTATATGTGTGTGTGTGTGTATGTGTATGTGCGTGCGCCTCCTCAGTAAGTCAAGACAAACTGTGATGCTAAAGTGTAGTTGAGTGTTATCAGGAAAATATTTTAAAAAGTTTCTATATTTTTCTGTGTAATTGTTACTTAAAAAGGCGAGGAGCCGCGGTGCGCGTCCCGCCTCTTGCCTCTCGCCTCCGTCTCACTCCGACCTCCTTCGTACAAAGTGTGACGCCGTGACGTGTGCGTTACCATATACTGCATTGTACTGCTACCGTGCGTGCGTAGTTCTCCTGACTACTACTACTACTATTACTACTACTACTACGACAACACCTACATTATTGCAACACCTCAGTGCGCCTGCCTCATACTTGTTACTATTATTACTATTACTATTAATACTACAGGTTGTTGTTACTTTTCGACTGATTATACTACTACTACTTACTACTACTACTACTACTACTACTGTTGCTATTACTACTACTACTACTACTACTACTACAACTACAACTAGTAATATTACTAGCGGTGGTGTAGTGGTACAGTTGCAAGCATTGGTGCCACGGACACCAGTGTACTTCCCCGTGTTGGCGGTGGTGGTAGCGGCGGTGAGGGCCGCCCAGTGAGTGGGGTGATGGAGGTGATGGAGGTGGTGAGCAGCACGCCGCCGCCCTCGTGGCTGCAGGACGTGACGGGGAACGTGACACGTAGTGCTGGCGAGGCGGAGGAGGAGGAGGTGTCGGTGAGCACGGTGGTGAGTGCGTTGTGCATGCGCCTCATCATCGTGTGCGCCGTGCTGGGCAACCTGCTGGTGGTGGTGAGCGTGGTGCGCGTGAGGCGCCTGCGCGTCATCACCAACTACTTCGTGGTGTCGCTGGCCATCGCAGACATCCTGGTAGCCATCATGGTGATGCCCTTCAATGCCAGCAAGCAGATCGCGGGCCGCTGGCTCTTCAACGCCATAGTGTGTGACGTGTGGAACTCCTTCGACGTGTACGCGTCCACGGCGTCCATCCTGCACCTGTGCTGCATCAGCATCGACAGGTACTACGCCATCGTGCGCCCCCTTGACTACCCCATGGTGATGACCAAGCGGCGCGTGGCAGTGATGCTGGCGTTGGTGTGGACGGCGCCGCTGCTCATCTCCTTCCTGCCCATCTTCCTGGACTGGTACACCACCGCCGAGGCCGCCACCGCCGCCGCCTCCTCCTCCTCCTGCGACTTCGTGGTGAACATGGCGTACGCGCTCATCTCCTCGTCCATCTCATTCTGGCTGCCCGGCAGCGTTATGGTGTACACCTACTACCGCATCTACCTGGAGGCGGCGCGGCAGGAGCGCATGCTGCACCGCCACACCAGGCTGGCCTCCACCTCTCACGCCGCCGTGGTCACCTCCACCTCGTCCACCACCACCACCACCACCTCCACCACGCTGCCCGCCCGCGCCCGCCAACGGCTTGGGCGGATCGCAGGCCATGCTGGGCGAGGGCGGGTCGGGGCGGCGGCTGATGGCGCACCGCCCGTCCAATGACGCAGGGCAGGAGGCCACGCCAACCAAGGAGCGCAACCTGATCAAGCTGAAGCGCGAGCACAAGGCGGCGCGCACGCTAGGCATCATCATGGGCGCCTTCATCCTGTGCTGGCTGCCCTTCTTCACCTGGTACGTGACCATCACGCTGTGGCGACGACGCCTGCAACATCCCACCCATCATGGAGCCTATCCTCTTCTGGATCGGCTATTCTAACTCCATGCTGAACCCCGTCATCTACGCCTACTTCAACAAGGACTTCCGGGAAGCGTTCAAGCGCACCCTGCAGTGCGTGGGCCGCTGCAGCGCTGCGCGGGACCCTTGGCGCTCCCACTCCGGCCCGCCCTACGACTCGGACCTCTGCCTGCAGCACAACGGCCACGTCACGGTGGTCAAAGCAAAGAGCGCCAGAAGCGGCAGGGGCGAGTGTGGCGTGTAGGGGGCATGGCAGGTGTGGCACGGTCCCACTCCTGGCCACACCCTCTCTCCTTCCAGGGTTGTGATCCACACAGATGTCTATCAGCACCCAGGGTGTACCCAGCCACCCCACCCCCAGCCCCACACCACAACCCTCACTACCACACTTCCCTGCCCCCACAGTACTCCTCCACCCCTAACCCCCACAGTCTCCTCACAACGAACCCACTATCCCCCACAAACCATAACCACCTCCACCCCCCTCCTCCTCCTTCCTCCCCCCTCACCTTACTCAACCTTAACTTGGGGTAAATAAAATTGGGAAACCACTATATCCATCTTTAATTTGCTCCTCTCTCTCTCTTCTCTCTCTCTCTCTCTCTGGTGTGGCACATTAGACAGTGGGAATAGCAGCATTAGTAAAAGTAGTGGTGATGGTGCTAGCAATGGTGGTAAGAGCTAAGTAGTCAGTTGCAGAAGAAAAGTAATAGTAGTAGTAGTAGTAGTAGTAGTAGTAGTAGTAGTAGTAGTACATCATCTACCACCACACTTTAGAGAGAAGGTATGAGTGCTGCCACCACCACCATCACCACCACAGTGCCACGTAGGGCTAGCAGGTGTGGTAGCAGCAGTGGTGTACACAAACCCCTCCACCCATGTACACACCTCGAGAGCATACACGTCCTTACATACACAAGGCACAGATGACAGTCCCACGTGCACACTGGCCTGGGTGATGCATGCATGATATTGTGTACACACAGATACATACAAAAAATTTGTACACAGATTCACATGGGAAGAAATTCTGATGAGAACCGAACAAGAACAATAAAAATAATAGTAATAGTAAGCCATTTCTTTACATCAATGGCAAATAATGATGATAATGAGAACAATAAAATATCACAACTTGTTCCTTGTTCCTCACAACTTGTTGTTGTTGAGGTTAGCTGATCATTAATTAACACTATGGCAATAATGTAATAATGTCAGCAGACACAGGAACGTGTGGCTGTGAGAGGTTCCACATTCACTTCCTTTCACCGCACCCACCCTGCCACACGCCATACACCACACTCTCCACCACACGCCACACACCACTCTCTACCACACTGTCACACACCATTTTGCAGCATCCCTTACTTTCTTCACTTCTTGCACCACACTTCACCAAACCACACCACACCACATCACCACATACACCACCACATCTTGTCATCACCAGTGCCACTTGTCACACCCAGACTGTCACCAATGCCAGTGCGTGTGCGTGTGTGCGCGCACACACACACACACACACACACACACACACCACACACACACACACACACACACACACACACACAGTGTCATCACCACTGGGTCTTTACGCGCACACAAACTTCATGCAAGTTTTCTGAGCATGTAAGTAAAGCAGCCGCAGCAAGATGCACACATGGATGTAGTGACCATTGGCAGAGGCACTCATAGACCTACACAGCCCTGCCTCCACACACACACATACACACACACACACACACACTTGTACACACATCAGTACACATAAGTACACATAAGGAGAGAGTGTTCACCCTCACAGTTTCTAAAGACAGTTTGTACAATTAGTGTGTAAGTGTGTACATCACATGTATACATCAATACGTACATAACCGTAGAAGTGTTACACAGACATATATTCACACGTATGTATTTAACCTGGACATATATTGACAAGACTATTAATAGTAGTAGTTGTAGTAATAGTAGTATTCATAGCATCAGAAATAGTACATGGTGTGCATGACAACAATACAAGTACATACAGACATACACAACCACCTCTGCACTAATAGTAGAGACCATGGGTGTGTACACACACACACACACACACGCACACACACACACACACACACACAGCAAAGACTATTCTATCCTAGCCTAGCACAGCCTGGCGGCAGCAGCAGCAGCAGCAGCAGCAGCAGCACAACACATCAGTACAAGTATAAACAATCATGATTCAAAACTCCTGCATTTGCTGCTCAAAAAACAACCAATTTTTGCCATGCCTCCGCCAGGATGTGTAGTGGAGTGACACCCACCTGGAAGGCCCCCTCACAGACCAAGAGGGGGGAGAAGATGGCCTGGGAGGGGGAAAGCCAGGTAGATTACACACAGGGGGGCATTACTCCAAATACCTCCTTTGGGGAAACAGTAAGAATTTTTGTAGCAATGAAAAAAGAAAATAGCATGACAAGGATGAAATATTAATCTCCAGGGAAAAAATGGAGTAATAATTGTGGGTAAAGATTATTATGATGATGGAAAGATAATTATCATTTCTCATACTATAACAATAATTGAAGAAATCTGAGTACTTTTCCTTATTTTGATTTACAATAACAATAATAATAACAATAACAATAATAAAAATTACAGCAATAATCTTTTCATGTTATAAATAATTTTATCACACACACACACACACACACACACACACATACAATGTACACATTCACAATCAGTGTGTATACAGGTGTACACCCAGCCCTCAACAACCCACCTATTCCCCCCTTACACCTACTCAGGGGGGAATCATGAGGGGATAAGGGGGGTGAGGGAGAAGGGAGCTTAGGTACACCCACACACACACACACAGAATTAATCACAAGTACACATTTTTTAAACAAATGAAAGCAAATATTTTCATAATTTATAAGTTTAGTTCCTGAAATCATCGCCTTTTAGGTTTTTTTGTTTTTTTTTTATTTATCGGATAAAAAAAAGGTGTTCTTGTGTACGGCAAATGTTTGTAGACATGACTGACTGACTGACTGACTGACCAATTGACTTTTTTCTGGTTAACTGTTGGTTTTGTAGCCATGTGACTGACTGACTGAGTGACTGATTGATCAACTAACTGATGGATCAACTGACCAATCTACTGCAAAACACACACACACACACACACACACACACACATACTCTACAACTTATCAAAAAAATGTAACATTATAGCAACACAGAGGGAGGGGAGCAAAGCATAACACAACCATAACAACACAAGCCAGATTAATACCAGCACACTGACCAACATGGTGATAAAGGCAGAGTTTCAAAAAGAGAGTTAGGTTGTTGTTATTATTATTTTCTGATAAGAATTAAAAGTTGTCACTCAAAATTAATCAGGAACAGAGAGAGAGAGAGAGAGAGAGAGAGAGAGAGAGAGAGAGAGAGAGAGAGAGAGAGAGAGAGAGAGAGAGAGAGAGAGAGAGAGAGAGAGAGAGAGAGAGAGAGAGAGAGAGAGAGAGAGAGAGAGAGAGAGATACCATGACACAAGGACACAAATAAAAAGTTAAAAATACCTGACCAATCACATCTGCCTCAAATTTCACACCAGACTACCTCCACACCTGCAATCTGTAGCCCTTGATGCAGCCTAATTACCTGCTGCACCTGTGGGCTGCCTCACTCCCTGCTGCCCATGAGTCCTGTACATATCCATCCACATCTCTATCTGTCTGTCCTGTGTGGAGACTAATCTAAGTGAAATTTTTAAGTTGTAACTAAAACTGACCTCATTGCAACTTTTAACTTAATTTTGTTCCAACCTTTAATTATCACTGATCTTAAGCTGATGTTGCTTCATCTCAGTGAATTTTTATAAAACCAATATCCTTAAGTAAGAAACACAATGTGACGCCAACAACAGTTTGAACTGACCAATAAAAACAAGGCAGCTTAACCAAGCACACTAACTGGCAACGTGCCACAAAAAACGAGCCTCACAAAAGCAAGATATAGTGAGAACACTATGTAGTAACTTGAGTAAATTAATAGACTAAACAATTCATATACAAAAAACACTAACTGATTTTCACGTCAAAATTAATTACTTGCTCTCCCAACATAAAACAAGCAAGTACGTCAATTTCTGGTTTGTGAGATGCAATTTGACATCATAAAGCAATCCAATCACAGATATAGAACTCTGGGACAATTGTGCAGGAATTTGAACCACAGGTAAAGATTTTGTGCTTGAATAACAGAAACCAATAGGATAATGTTGTCTAAACAAGTGATGTCTGATAAAAAAACACTCCAGGCAAACAAATGCTATCAGACAACTGCTTGTGCCTCCACCAATCACAACCCTGCTCTTCATTACACAAGGAAATTCTCAGGGTCAGTAATCAAGGTAGGACAAGAAATAATGAATGCAAGCTTGAGAAAGTTAGATTTAAAAAACAGATATGGAGGAATAAGTTCTCAAGTAGAGTAGTAGGTGAACGGAACACAGTAATCAGGTTGTTAGTGCAGAGTCATTTTGGAATTTTAAAGGATTATACAAATTTACAGATTAAAATGACAAGTGGAAATTGTTAGGTGTGTTTTATGCAGGAGTATCACAATTATGTATGCATGGTGGCTTCCTGCATCTTCCCTTATTTTCTCATAAACCTTTGGCAGTACACAGAAAAGGTACACAGAATATCAATAATAACAATAACACAATGTACAAACCATCTTTAAAGAGGCTCAGAGTATGAATTAGTACTCTCAATAATGTTAATAGTAGAAAGAAACACAGCCCTTGGCCAATAATAATAATAATAATAATAATAATAATAATAATAATAATAATAATAATAATAATAATAATAATAATAATAATAATAATCTGGGCAAAGTGAGTGAGTAGAGTGATGAATGACACATGGATTTCAATGCAAGTAATTAAATCATCTAAGTAAAATTTGATAGATCAAGTCAGAACAAAGGATAAATAATTATCTTTTAAAAATAAGACAAATGAAGACCTTAGTCAGAAATGAAAGACTCAGAGACACATGACAGAAGGACACAGAATACATAATTATGCTTTAAAATTAAGACAAATGTAGACCTTAGCCAGAAATGAAGGACTCACAGACACACATTACAGAGTGAAGACCTTGACTAGAAATGAAAGACTCAGAGACACATGACAGAAGAAAGACTATTTGAGTACCATAATGAAGAATGAAAGGAATGAATCATAAACCACCACACTTACAAATGAATAACTGGCAAACTTCTACATGAGAAAGATGATGTATGTTATGAGATGAATAAGATGAAGAAAAAGTTAATTGTAAGATACCACAGAAAGTAATAAATGTGATGCATACATTACAGAACAGATGAAAAGACATGACCACGGTCTGTATGTAGAGACACTTGCTTTCTCACCACAATAATTCAAAGGCCGCAGCAATGATTACCAGGTTCTCAAGAGTGTTTCAACAGTTAATAATGTACAAATCTTATTAATTTGACATTAGAACCACAAAACAGCCTTAAAAACTTGTCACTTGAACTAGAGCATTTTGAAAGTCATTGGGGTGCGGAGAGAAGTCTTTCCAAGTATGGTACCTTGACACAATGACAAAATTATTATCACAAATGAATGACATCTAGGAACAACAATATCTTTGGCATTCATTTGGTTTTCAAGAGTGAATCATTAAAGCTGAGAGTACAGAATATCATGAAGATACTAATATAACGCTGGAACTTGAATACATTATAAAACTTGGTAATTATGAAAAAAAAAAAACATGTAACTTTAAAGCTGCCAATAATAATAATAGTAGTATTAATAATAATAATGATGATGATGATAATAATAATAATAAAAATAATAATAATAATAATAATAATAATAATAATAATAATAATAATAATAATAATAATAATAATGAAATGACATACCTAATGAAAGCTGAAGAAACTCACATGTAATTTAAGCTGCAAATAATAATGATGATGAAAAAAATATGACATGACCATAAAAGCTTGATAATAATAATAATAATAATAATAATAATAATAATAATAATAATAATAATAATAATAATAATAATAATAATAATGATAATAATAATGGATAATAGTTATATAGCAGAAGAAACTGACTTGACAACTAATAAATATAATATAAATAAATAAATGAATAAATAAATAAATAATGACATGATCCTGATATGCATCTTAGCAGCTCAGCATTGGAACCACCTCATGTCCACCCCTTACTCAACAAAGCAACACTACATCATCACCTCACCTCACTTCACTTCACCTCCTCATTCAACAATGAACTGGAAGGGAGAAGAATTTCATGGGGTCATTTCAGCCACACTGCCTCTCTTCTTTTGACTTGTATGGTAGTGTTGAGTTCCTTCCTTCCTGGAGGTGGTGGTGGTAGTGAGTCTACATGATGACACAGTTCGGCTTCGCTTTTCCCTTCTTTGGTCCATCCACTGGTGGCGCATCTCGGATGATTCTCACCACCTGGGGACACACAGCTGTGGTAGAGCTTGTACACACACACACACACACACACATGCAAAATACATAACAAAGTTGACCCAATCCTGTGAAAATACAAACAACACACACACACACACACACACACACACACACACACACACACACACACACACATCCTGTGAAAATACATACAAACAAAAACACACACACATACAAGCATACACACACACACATATAAATACATAACAAACTTGACTCAATCCTCTAAAAATATACACAAGTACACACACACACACATATATACACATACAAAAAACATAACAAGGTTGACTCAATCCTGTGAAAATACAAACAGGTAAACACACACACACCTCATGGAAAGCCTTGTCTACATTGAGGGGTGGGTCCTTGGCACTGGTCTCGATGTAGGAGATGGAGAGGCGCTGAGCCAGGTCGCGCCCCATCTCCTCACTGACCTGGCGGAGGTGCACCAGGTCCACCTTGTTTGCCACCAGCAGCATCGGGTACGAGTCCCTGTGGAGGTCACCAGAGGTCAACGAAGGTCAAGTTATGATAAACCAGTGGTCCTAACCTCTTCTCTCTCTCTCTCTCTCTCTCTCTCTCTCTCTCTCTCTCTCTCTCTCTCTCATCCTGTCCTGATTGTTGATCCTGAGAATTTTGCTTATGTCACCCTTTTATCTTGGCTGAGTAAAGTGATGTACAGTTACTCTAATGAAATAGCTTTCTCTCTCTCTCTTTCTCTCTCTCTCTCTCTCTCTCTCTCTCTCTCTCTCTCTCTCTCTCTCTTCCTAAGTCTCACCTATCCTTGACACGCAGTATCTGGGTGTAGAAGTGTGGAATGTTTTCATAGCTCTGTTTGTCTGTCACTGAATAGACCAGCATGAAACCATCACCTTTCCTCATGTACTGCTCCCTCATGGCACTGAACTCCTCCTGCCCGGCTGTGTCCAGAACTGTGGGGCATCAGGACATTAGAACATGGAAAGCAGGGACATGGGAGGTTTATAATGCTTTAATGATAACAGTAATAATGACAACAGCAGGTATATTTATCAAGAAGCACCAAACAATATGATTGTGCAGTTAGTTTAAAGATCTAGATTTACATGTTCAATACTTACATGGAATTAAGGAAAAAGGGAAATAGACAACATAACACTACAAAATTAATCCCACAGCAACACCAACACACATGAATACACACAAAAATACACCCACCATCCAGAATACACCACTGGGCATCCACCTCTGTGTGTTGTATGTACGAGTCCTCAATAGTCGGGTCGTAGTCAGTGACAAAGAGACGCTGGAAGAACTGAATGGTGAGTGCTGACTTGCCAACACCACCATCACCGACCACCACCAGCTTAAAGGTCGGCAGCTTGTCTGATGGTGGCTTGGACATGGTGTGTGTGTGTGTGTGTGTGTGTGTGTGTGTGTGTGTGTGTGTGTGTGTGTGTGTGTGTGTGTGTGTGTGTGTGTGTGTGTGTCTTAGTCCTTGATTTTTTTTTCTTCTTCTCTTTGTTTTTTTTCCTTTCCTTCTTTCCTGTTCCCTCTTACACCTAAATTTGAATAAGGGCATTAGAACAATAATATCATCATTATTATCATTATTATCATTATCATTGTCATCATCATTATCATTATTGCAGAAAAATGAAATGACAAAAACACCATCACTCTCCTTTCATCACCATCATTACAACTACCATCATTGTCATTACTCTTATTAAAGCATTCAAAACCCAGTTGTGGCATTAATGAGAAAAAAATATTATATAACAAAACAAGACAAAACAAATAAAAAAACAAATAAAAAAAGATGCAGAGTGGGAAATAATCACCTGAACATCATACCATTATAAAGGTGAGACAAGTGTGCTGGGAGACAACACAGGTAGACATGCACTATTGGGAATATCTTAACTAATCTACTCTAGGAAATGCATGACAAAAAATAAACTGAAAACTTGTGAACTATTTTGACAGCAAAGAAAAGCATTAAGTCCTCAGGAAATAAAAAAAATTGACTGACACACACAAACACACACACACACACACACACACACACACACACACACACACACACACACACACACACACACACACAGTTTTGCATTTTCATCACTTAGACTTCAAGGTTACATTTTTTTACCAAAAGAAGAGGTGTGGCAGCTCACCTGTGGGGTGGTGAAGGGGGGCAAACAACCCTCCTCGTTGACACAGCACTCGTCCTCGTCCACCTCACGGAGCTCCTTGTATGCTAACATTGCCTGCTGTGTCTGTGCAGGGAAGAGAGATAGATACATGGATAGGTAGGTAGGTAGGTAGATATAGATTAGAGATGGTCCGAATATTCATATTTGCATTCACAATAGCAAATATTTGCATGGGTTTTTTTTAAGATTTGCATTCACATTTACATTTACATGTTGCCTACCAAATATTTTTTTAATATTGAATATTAAACTATAGGCCTATTTCAACACTTATACATATGCAGTGAGAGAAAGCAAGAATTATTCCAATGTAATCTATTAAATGGATGCGTGTAAGAGTTGGGTTCTCGTCTCACATCCTGGTAACTTGGAAAACCGAATGAAATTTATTAATTCCATTTTCTGTGGCTAAAACAGGGGGGATGAGGAGAGAAAAAAAGTCACTATGTTTGCTCACACACCCAAACACATGTACAGTTGCACACCCTCACTGCATGCATGCAGACTGCAGACACACACGTAGCCTTTGCCCAAGGGTTGAGCCATCATAATTATCATATTGCCTGATCAAACAAAAATTTTTCATTTGCAAATAATGATAATAATTATTATTCACATTTGCATTCACTAATACTGAAAATACATATTTGGACCACCTCTAATATAAAGATAGAAAAAGACTGATGAATAAAAAAACTCATTAACCACACAGCAATATTTGTACTGACAGGACAGTCAAGGCTGAACAAATTAACTCGCATCTTGATGATCCGAGAGAATTAAAAAGTAACAGTAAAAGAAGAGTTTTGGTGGACACTACTAGACAAGCCTCCCTGCCTAGCCAATGGCTACACAGCACAGCAGGCACCCTAACACAAGCTTCCCTGTCACACAGCACAGCAGGCAGCCTCAGACAAGCCTCCCTGACACACAGCACAGCAGGCAGCCTCAGACAAAGCTCCCTGCCACACAGCACGGCAGGCAAGCTTCCCTGCCACACAGCACGGCAGGCAAGCCTCCCTGCCCAACATAATGTTTTTGCCCAGACATACACAATCACTCTCAAAATGAGTAGCCAGGTTAAGGCGGTTTCTAAAAAAGCCGAGTTCTTATGGATGTTGCTTGCTTACCTGTTGCCAGTCTCATCTCATTCTTTCATCACTTATTTGCACATTTGTATTATCCATCAGGTGAAGGGAAGAGAGAAAATGACTACCTTCATTAGAAAAATTAATGTCACTTTTTGGGAGGTCCTTACAAAAAAAAAAAAAAAGAGGACAGGACTGAACAATTCCTCCCAAGAATATGTAAATGGATGAATTCAAAACACACCACAAACCTATCTTAATTTACTTTTGTCCAGAGAGAAGCAGCACTGCTACTTCTACTAAGAGTAGTAGTAGTAGTAGTAGTAGGAAGAGAATTAGAACTGGTAACAGGTAATAATACCAGCAGCAATAGGAGAGAGAGAGAGAGAGAGAGAGAGAGAGAGAGAGAGAGAGAGAGAGCGAGAGAGAGAGAGAGAGAGAGAGAGAGAGAGAGAGAGAGAGAGAGAGAGAGAGAGAGAGAGAGAGAGAGAGAGAGAGAGAGAGAATATCACCTGTACTTACATTTCGTCCTTATCCCTGTCAAAATTTCCTTGCCTTTCGCTTTCATCTGTTCTCGCCCCACACACAGCCACCACACTCCACAGCGCCCTCACCTACACCACAATCAATCCCCTCCACCAACATGCACACGCACGCACGAGAAAGAATGCACAGAACATCCTCAAAAAAAACTCACGGGGAAGGTAAACAGGGAGTAAATACGAGGAGAAACACACGCACCTCACCTCCCCTCCAACCTCCTCCTTTCATCAGATGTTGCGTCATCGAGAGTGAATTGTGGAAATGAACCCGCCAAAATTCGCAAACTACACCTCATATAAGCAAAGTTTTACCTCATATTCTAATCCTAAGGCCTTTTATTAGTCGTGGTACTGTCACTTTAGGTGCTGTGAAAGTTTTACCTGATTTACAAGTGTGTTTCAGTACAAAGTAAGGCACCATGCAGGAATGAAGTGGATATACATGAGGAACTAGCACAGAAAATCTCATAAAATTTATTGAGCTCTGAAATGTTTTTTTTTTTTTTTTATGTAGGAAGGACACTGGCCAAGGGCAACAAAAAATCTAATAGAAAAAAAAAATGCCCACTGAAATGCCAGTCCCATAAAAGGGTCAAAGCAGTGGTCAAAAATTGCTGAATAAATGTCTTGAAACCTCCCTCTTGAAGGAATTCAAGTCATAGGAAGGTGGAAATACAGAAGCAGGCAGGGAGTTCCAGAGTTTACCAGAGAAAGGGATGAATGATTGAGAATACTGGTTAACTCTTGCGTTACAGAGGTGGACAGAATAGGGGTGAGAGAAAGAAGAAAGTCTTGTGCAGCGAGGCCGCGGAAGGAGGGGAGGCATGCAGTTAGCAAGATCAGAAGAGCAGTTAGCATGAAAATAGCGGTAGAAGACAGCTAGATATGCAACATTGCGGCGGTGAGAGAGAGGCTGAAGACAGTCAGTTAGAGGAGAGGAGTTGATGAGACGAAAAGCTTTTGATTCCACCCTGTCTAGAAGAGCAGTATGAGTGGAACCCCCCCAGACATGTGAAGCATACTCCATACATGGACGGATAAGGCCCTTGTACAGAGTTATCAGCTGGGGGGTGAGAAAAACTGGCGGAGACGTCTCAGAACACCTAACTTCATAGAAGCTGTTTTAGCTAGAGATGAGATGTGAAGTTTCCAGTTCAGATTATAAGTAAAAGACAGACCGAGGATGTTCAGTGTAGAAGAGGGGGGCAGTTGAGTGTCATTGAAGAAGAGGGGATAGTTGTCTGGAAGGTTGTGTCGAGTTGATAGATGGAGGAATTGAGTTTTTGAGGCATTGAACAATACCAAGTTTGCTCTGCCCCAATCAGAAATTTTAGAAAGATCAGAAGTCAGGCGTTCTATGGCTTCCCTGCGTGATATGTTTACCTCCTGAAGGGTTGGACGTCTATGAAAAGACGTGGAAAAGTGCAGGGTGGTATCATCAGCGTAGGAGTGGATAGGACAAGAAGTTTGGTTTAGAAGATCATTAATGAATAATAAGAAGAGAGTTGGTGACAGGACAGAATCCTGAGGAACACCACTGTTAATAGATTTAGGAGAAGAACAGTGACCGTGTACCACAGCAGCAATAGAACGGTCAGAAAGAAAAGTTGATATGAAGTTACAGAGAGAAGGATAGAAACCGTAGGAGGGTAGTTTGAAAATCAAAGCTTTGTGCCAGACTCTATCAAAAGCTTTTGATATGTTCAAGGCAACAGCAAAAGTTTCACCAAAATCTCTAAAAGAGGATGACCAAGACTCAGTAAGGAAAGCCAGAAGATCACCAGTAGAGCGGCCTTGACGGAACCCATACTGGCGATCAGATAGAAGGTTGTGAAGTGATAGATGTTTAACAATCTTCCTGTTGAGGATAGATTCAAAAACTTTAGATAGGCAAGAAATTAAAGCAATAGGACGGTAGTTTGAGGGATTAGAACGGCCACCCTTTTTAGGAACAGGTTGAATGTAGGCAAACTTCCAGCAAGAAGGAAAGGTAGATGTTGACAGACAGAGCTGAAAGAGTTTGACTAGGCAAGGTGCAAGCACGGAGGCACAGTTTCGGAGAACAATAGGAGGGACCCCATCAGGTCCATAAGCCTCCCGAGGGTTTAGGCCAGCGAGGGCATGGAAAACATCATTGCGAAGAATTTTAATAGGTGGCATGAAGTAGTCAGAGGGTGGAGGAGAGGGAGGAACAAGCCCAGAATCGTCCAAGGTAGAGTTTTTAGCAAAGGTTTGAGCGAAGAGTTCAGCTTTAGAAATAGATGTGATAGCAGTGGTGCCATCTGGTTGAAATAGAGGAGGAAAAGAAGAAGAAGCAAAGTTATTGGAGATATTTTTGGCTAGATGCCAGAAATCACGAGGGGAGTTAGATCTTGAAAGGTTTTGACATTTTATATTAATGAAGGAGTTTTGGCTAGTTGGAGAACAGACTTGGCATGGTTCCGGCCAGAAATATAAAGTGCATGAGATTCTGGTGATGGAAGGCTTAACAAGTTAATTCGTGCTTTGTTATCCCAGCCATCTCAAGTCCCAATAGTTGTCTAGACGTTCTGTTCTCCCTGTCACTCACCAACAGAATCACGGCCTTTGGTGAAAACAGCGGCATGGCGGATAAGGTGGGAAGCTGCCACGCGTGATTTGGGAAATAAAATGTGATGTGATGTATTCGACATTAGTTACTGTTTTTTGTTTTGTAATGCAGTTTAGTACAGAGCAGAAATTCGTGTTACCAAATGGACCAGCGTCTTACCTTAACTTTTATAAATTAGAGATCTATTTAGGTTTTCAGAGGTATTTTCGTGACTCTAGGGAAAAAAATCCAGCTCTACGTGTTTCTTATGTAATTCAACTTATTAGAGAGAGCAGGAATCCGTGTTATCATATCTTCCCGCGTCTTACCTGAACTTTTATCATGTTCTGGTCTGTTATTTAGGTTTTCAAAGGTATCTTCATGACTCTAGCACAAAAATCCAGCTATTCTTGTTTGTTATGAAATTTTGATATAGCAGAAGAGAAACTCATATTCTCAAACGATCTGGCGTCTTATCTCTTAACTTTTATCAGGTTCTTGTAGAAATTATGTACGTTTTTATGTTTCTGGGTAAAAAGAAAAAATCTATCTTCCGTGTTTGTTCTGTAATTCATTTAACTACAACAGAACAAGAGCAACATTCTAAAACATTCCGATTGCGTTGCGAGAAGTTTTGAGGAGCAGAGTTGTGAAATATCGTCTGTTGCTGAATTACTGATGTATACTTAAACTTCACCTGTATTGTAATAGCACGTGTTTCTTGATTTCTAGCCTGGTGTTCTAGAGTGTATGGTGTCTTATATAGGGAGCAGTGAGGAAGGACCTTCACTCCTCTCCCTGTCTTCAGCCACTAAGTTTATTTTCGTCCGTGGTTCAGTGGCTGATGTCTCTTCCTCGTTTTTTTCTTCTCCCTCGTCACTCGGTCAAGAAAACACAGAGCCGCCCCCTTTACAAGATAAAACCCCTCTGTAACCTGGCTTTGGTCTGTATGACATCAAATCGCTATACTCCCTCCCTTATCCACTCTTTAAATTCCCTTATACTCTTTACCCAATCTTAATAATCCTAGGAACACTTCAGCAATATAATATCTTAAGAGTCTTCTGTGAATCAACTCAAACAGGTTGGAATTACTTGAATCTCGCGCTGACACACCTTCTCCTCACACTTCGTCTCTTAAACGTCCTTTAAATTTTCCTATACTCTTTACCCAAGCTTATTAACCCCACAAATACTTCCTTACTACAATATCTTAACAGTCTAGTACGTAATCATATCAGAGGTTGGAATTGCTTGAATCTAGCGCGGACACACCCGCTCTTCACACCATCTAAACACCATCTAAATTGTGTTATACTCCTTACCCAAGCTTACTAACCCTAGGAACACTTCAGAACTACAATATCTTAACAGTATGGTGCGGAATCATGCCTTTACACGCTTCAGTTACACTCTAATAAACTCCTTTCAATAGCGAGAAAAAAATGAGCTGTCAACTGAATGGCGTCTACCATCACCATGACAACGGGTCGTGAACAGCCAATCCCAGCCCGCCATTTCATCCGGGACCTCAAGATGACCACACTGATATCATACAATATAGTTTAATTTCCAGCCAAGATCAGAGTTAACTGAGACACATGGTGGATAAAAAGCTCTTTAAAATATGGGTGTTCCGAGGGAAGTATACCACCAGGGAATGTGAGTTACATTAGTAATGGAGGAATATTTTGATTTTTTTTTTTTTTTTTTTTTTTGCTGGAACGCAGCAGACGAAACTAAAGGTAGAGTTACTAGTTAGTGTTTTTTGTGTATGTGTGTGTGTGTGTGTGTGTGTGTGTGTCGTGGAGGAGTGAACTGTGCCTGTCCTTGTGGGTGTATGACGAACCAGGCGTGAGTATTCAGCATTTCACCAAACACACTCACGCAGAGACTGGTCCTTTAAACCTTCGTCCCTTTAAATCTTACCCAAACAAACGCTTTCGGTTCGCGTAGGCAGACCAGGGTAGGCTAGCTCTCTCTGACCGCGCCATGTGACTTATTTTTTTAGGGTCATGCTCCTAATGAGAGAGTGACCCGCCGGCTAGGGGGACTGGGAGTAGGTTGGGAGCGTTAACTGGTTAAGTAACAGAGTAGAAAATGAGAGAGACACTGGGATGTGTGATGGATGAGTGAGAGGGAATAGAAGGGTGTAAGCTGTTTGACGTAAGGGTGACAGGCTGAGGTGTGCGTCCGTGTGTACACGTATGTGGGTGGGTGTGGATGACTGGTTGGGTGTGTGTGGTGGGTCAGTGTCCGTATGTATGTGTGTATTACCCTTGTGAGACCCTCTCTGTGTGTGTGTGTGTGTGTGTGTGTGTGTGTGTAGGGAGGGAGAGACACGTGAGGAAAGAAGGGAGGATGGGGGTCAGGAAAGAGGAGAAGAGGGATGACTGGGTGGACCTCTTAAAGATAGTATTCAGAAATTACGTGTTTTCTTGACGGCTTCGCTGAGTCACTGTGTGTTAAGGAAGAGGAAGAGGAGGAGGATGAGGATATAGAAGTGATGTAAGCATAGGTAGGTTTTAAGTTAGTGTCGGTAAGGTTTAGGTGAGGTTAGTTAAGAATAGGCGATATTAGGTTAGGCTATGTAAGTTGAAGTGTGTTAGATTGTAAGGTTAAGTAAGGTTTGGCTGTGTAAAAGATGAGGTGAGGTTAGGTTAAGATAGTGTGTTAGGTTAGGTAAGTTAAGGATAGGTTAGACTAGCATAGTTTAGGTTATATTAGATGAATTTACATTAACTTGCATAGGTTAGATTAGATTAGATTAAAGTAAGATTTGGATGACATAGGTTACGTTAGATCATGTTAAGTTATAGCAGATTAATTAGGTTAGTTAAGGTAATTGAGTTAGGTTAGGTTGCATTAGGTTAAACTAGCATAAGTGAAGAAGTTAAGTTAGATTAGGTGAGGAATGAGTAGGTTAGATGAGAGGAGGTGAGGTTAAGTTAGATTAGGTGAAGTGTAGTTGGAAAATGTCATAGGAAAAAATTGTAGTTAATATTGGATGCAAAATATCAAAGTAAGATTAGCTAAAGAATTTTTAACGTTGGGAATAGTAATCCATATATATATATGGGAGTATATTTTTTGTAACAGTGTGAATGATAAGATTCCAGTTTTCAGTGTTGCCATGGTGACGGTGGTGGTGGGCATGACACAGATGCGGGAGGTGGAGTTTGTGCCCAATGGAGACATGCACCTGGACAAATTGTGTTGGTCATTGGTCAGACTGGAGTTTACATGTGTACCTCCTTCACCATCATTGGTGGACACTTCACCATGAGTGTTAGTGAAATGTGCTCTCTTTGTCACTTTATTTGTATATCAGAAAAATTTAAGGCCAGTTAGTTGTCTAGACTATAAGTTTTAAAATGAGAAAATAAATCTACATATTTTTTTAAAAGCAAACAGTTAAGGCATTGTAAAGTAAAACTCAAAATACATTTTGGTTATTATTTTTTTTTGCAATCAACAACTTTCATGTATAATGAAATAAATACATTCATCAAACTTAATATCATATTTAATAACAGCTAGAGGTACCAATTTGCAGATGTCTATGGAAAATTTGTATGATAATCTTGTGGCCAACAAAAAAGGATACAATGAATGATGACTTATTATTGTAAGAAATCTTTCAGAGTTGTTGTTGTGTACTTCCACATTCCATGGAGACAGGTTTTTCCTTCACCTTTCACCATTTAAAAAGTGATAATTTCAACAGGATGCTTGAGCTGTCACGGTGCTGCTGCTGCTGTCTGCCATCATGCCCCTGACACTGACCACCCTGCAGACACCTTCATCCTGGGTGCCACACATCACTGCTGCTACAACTCAGAGCAACTGGAGCGCAAGCCAGGAAGGGAGATAGTTACTTTTCACTTAATTTGTTGTTTATTTGAGGGCCTAATGACAGACACATAATGGAATGAGTATTTGTGAATGTTTGTTTATATCTAGATACAGCATTCACATATCTTTTAAGTGCCACCTTCCAAAAACAATGTCAGCCAGAAAAATAACTGATGAATCTAATTACATTTCAAGTCAAAAAGTTTTCCTTTAACCACTTTGCTCCAGATGCTTAAAAACATGCGTTGCTCACATACATGGCGTCGCGTAGGCTCGTGAGTGGTAACTTATCTAATTTCTAATAATTTCTAATATAATTTCTGTGTGTGTGTGTGTGTGTGTGTGTGTGTGTGTGTGTGTGTGTGTGTGTGTGTGTGTGTGTGTGTGTGTGTTTTATGTATGAGTGACACTGGCCAAGGGCAACAAAAATCCAATAAAAAAATATGCCCACTGAAATGGCAGTCCCATAAAAGGGTCAAAGCAGTGGTCAAAAGTTGATGAATAAGTGTCTTGAAACCTCCCTGTTGAAGGAATTCAAGTCATAGGAAGGTGGAAATACAGAAGCAGGCAGGGAGTTCCAGAGATTACCAGAGAAAGGGATGAATGATTGAGAATACTTGTTAACTCTTGCATTAGAGAAGTGGACAGAATAGGGGTGAGAGAAATAAGAAAATCTTGTGCAGCGAGGCCGTGGAAGGAGGGGAAGCATGCAGTTAGCAAGATCAGAAGAGCAGTTAGCATGAAAATAGCGGTAGAAGACAGCTAGAGATGCAACATTGCGGCGGTGAGAGAGAGGCTGAAGACAGTCAGTTATGTGTGTGTGTGTGTGTGTGTGTGTGTGTGTGTGTGTGCGCTGATGCAGCTGAGAAGGTTGCCTTATGATAATTATTGACAAATGAAGGTAATGGATGCGCATGTCATTACTACTTTTTTAAGTGTGTGTGTATGTGTGTGTGTTATGTACACACACACACACACACACACACACACACACACACACACACACACACACACACACACACACACACACACACACACACACAAAGAGAAGTAACAGACACGCATCCTTTACCTTCATTCATCAATAATTGTCATAAGACGACCTTCCCAGCTGCATCATTACACACACACACACACACACACACACACACTTACACACCACGTAGTGTAGTGGTTAGCATGCTCGGCTCACAACCAAGAAGGCCCAGGTTCGAATCCCGGGCACGGTGAGGCAGATGGACAAGCCTCTTAATGTGTAGCCCTCTTAATGTGTAGCCTCTTAATGTGTAGGTACAGGATGTAACCCGAGGTGATGTGACTTCGCTGCCCTGGTGTGTGGTGTGTCATTGGCCTCAGTCCTACCCAAAGATCAGTCACCATGAGCTCTGAGCTCTTACACACACACACACACACACACACACACACACACACACACACACACACACACACACACAC
Organism: Scylla paramamosain; assembly: GCF_035594125.1. Lineage (NCBI taxonomy): Eukaryota > Metazoa > Arthropoda > Malacostraca > Decapoda > Portunidae > Scylla > Scylla paramamosain. The sequence goes on from NC_087190.1 coordinate 14,342,320, forward strand.
ACACAGAGAGAGAGAGAGAGAGAGAGAGAGCAAAATGGCCATGAATGAAACAGGGAGGAGGGGGAACTGTGTGTGAATGAAAACATCATCTACGTGAAACATTTGATTGATTATAAAGCACATGTGCATCATATATAGTCATGAATGTGGAGGAACAGCAGAGTGAGTGATCAACCACAGAAAGGAGAGAGTCGGACATGCGGAGAGAATGGAAGGGGAACAATTTGAGAAGATAAGCATGCAAATACATAAATATAAGGTGGAATAACAGTGTTTGGTGTGAAGATGAAAGAGAGATGCCTGTTTATGAAGCAAAATGGTTGTGCAAGAGAGGAATGATTGGAAAACCATTCCCACCAAAGCCAACAGACCTTACACCATATTTTTACAAACCACAGCATCTCTATTCATCCATTCTGTGTGTCTTCTCTTCTCTCTCTCTCTCCACTCTTAATGCTGCTGTGGGTCTCTGGGCTGGAGTACATCAGAGAAAGATTGACACCGACTTATATATGAGAGGATGTTGTCTGTAACTATGCTATGGGGACATTGCAAGTTTGTGGGGTGTAGTGAATGAATAAGTGTGTCCTCTATAGCATACTTAAAAACCACACTCCCCAAAAATAGAATTGCAAATGGTAGCCAGAATTTACATGAATACTGGAGGGTGCTGTCAGGCCAAACCAGCTCCCCATCTGTGCCTATGCAGTGTCTGGCCAGCCACTAGTGTGTTTTGGGGGCTCAGACCAGCAGATTCCCACTGTTTATTCACTGTTTGTGTTGATGCAGTGTCTGGCCAGCCACTTGTGTGTTTTGGGGGCTCAGACCAGCAGATTCCCACTGTTTATTCACTGTTTGTGTTGATGCAGTGTCTGGCCAGCCACTTGTGTGTTTTGGGGGCTCAGACCAGGAGATTCCCAGTGTTTATTCATTGTTTGTGTTGATTTAGTGTTTGGCCAGCCACTTGTGTGTTTTGGGGGCTCAGACCAGCAGATTCCCACTGTTTATTCACTGTTTGTGTTGATCTAGTGTTTGGCCAGCCACTTGTGTGTATGTAGGGGACTCAGACCAGCAGATTCCCACTGTTTATCCACTGTTTGTGTTGATCTAGTGTTTGGCCAGCCAGTTGTGTGTTTTGGGGGCTCAGACCAGCAGATTCCAACTGTTTATTCACTGTTTGTGTTGATCTAGTGTTTGGCCAGCCACTTGTGTTTATGTAGGGGATTCAGACCAGCAGATTCCCACTGTTTATCCACTGTTTGTGTTGATCTAGTGTTTGGCCAGCCAGTTGTGTGTTTTGGGGCTCAGACCAGCAGATTCCCACTGTTTATTCACTGTTTGTGTTGATGCAGTGTCTGGCCAGCCACTTGTGTGTTTTGGGGGCTCAGACCAGCAGATTCCCACTGTTTATTCACTGTTTGTGTTGATGCAGTGTCTGGCCAGCCACTTGTGTGTTTTGGGGGCTCAGACCAGCAGATTCCCAGTGTTTATTCACTGTTTGTGTTGATTTAGTGTTTGGCCAGCCACTTGTGTGTTTTGGGGGCTCAGACCAGCAGATTCCCACTGTTTATTCACTGTTTGTGTTGATCTAGTGTTTGGCCAGCCACTTGTGTGTATGTAGGGGACTCAGACCAGCAGATTCCCACTGTTTATCCACTGTTTGTGTTGATGCAGTGTTTGGCCAGCCACTTGTGTGTTTTGGGGGCTCAGACCAGCAGATTCCTACTATTTATCCACTGTTTGTGTTGATCTAGTGTTTGGCCAGCCAGTTGTGTGTTTTGGGGGCTCAGACCAGCAGATTCCCACTGTTTATTCACTGTTTGTGTTGATCTAGTGTTTGGCCAGCCACTTGTGTGTTTTGGGGGTTCAGACCAGCAGATTCTCACTGTTTATTCACTGTTTGTGTTGATCTAGTGTTTGGCCAGCCACTTGTGTGTATGTAGGGGACTCAGACCAGCAGATTCCCACTGTTTATCCATTGTTTGTGTTGATGCAGTGTTTAGCCAGCCACTTGTGTGTATGTAGGGGACTCAGACCAGCAGATTCCCACTGTTTATCCACTGTTTGTGTTGATGCAGTGTTTGGCCAGCCACTTGTGTGTATGTAGGGGACTCAGACCAGCAGATTCCCACTGTTTATTCACTGTTTGTGTTGATGCAGTATTTGGCCAGCCACTTGTGTGTATGTAGCGGACTCAGACCAGCAGATTCCCACTGTTTATCCACTGTTTGTGTTGATGCAGTGTTTGGCCAGCCACTTGTGTGTTTTGGGGGCTCAGACCAGCAGATTCCTACTATTTATCCACTGTTTGTGTTGATCTAGTGTTTGGCCAGCCACTTGTGTTTATGTAGGGGACTCAGACCAGCAGATTCCCACTGTTTATCCACTGTTTGTGTTGATCTAGTGTTTGGCCAGCCATTTGTGTGTTTTGGGGGCTCAGACCAGCAGATTCCCACTGTTTATTCACTGTTTGTGTTGATCTAGTGTTTGGCCAGCCACTAGTGTGTTTTGGGGGCTCAGACCAGCAGATTCTCACTGTTTATTCACTGTTTGTGTTGATCTAGTGTTTGGCCAGCCACTTGTGTGTATGTAGGGGACTCAGACCAGCAGATTCCCACTGTTTATTCACTGTTTGTGTTGATCTAGTGTTTGGCCAGCCACTTGTGTGTATGTAGGGGACTCAGACCAGCAGATTCCCACTGTTTATCCATTGTTTGTGTTGATGCAGTGTTTGGCCAGCCACTTGTGTGTATGTAGGGGACTCAGACCAGCAGATTCCCACTGTTTATCCACTGTTTGTGTTGATGCAGTGTTTGGCCAGCCACTTGTGTGTATGTAGGGGACTCAGACCAGCAGATTCCCACTGTTTATCCACTGTTTGTGTTGATCTAGTGTTTGGCCAGCCAGTTGTGTGTTTTGGGGGCTCAGACCAGCAGATTCCCACTGTTTATTCACTGTTTGTGTTGATCTAGTGTTTGGCCAGCCACTTGTGTTTATGTAGGGGATTCAGACCAGCAGATTCCCACTGTTTATCCACTGTTTGTGTTGATCTAGTGTTTGGCCAGCCAGTTGTGTGTTTTGGGGGCTCAGACCAGCAGATTCCCACTGTTTATTCACTGTTTGTGTTGATGCAGTGTCTGGCCAGCCACTTGTGTGTTTTGGGGGCTCAGACCAGCAGATTCCCACTGTTTATTCACTGTTTGTGTTGATGCAGTGTCTGGCCAGCCACTTGTGTGTTTTGGGGGCTCAGACCAGCAGATTCCCAGTGTTTATTCACTGTTTGTGTTGATTTAGTGTTTGGCCAGCCACTTGTGTGTTTTGGGGGCTCAGACCAGCAGATTCCCACTGTTTATTCACTGTTTGTGTTGATCTAGTGTTTGGCCAGCCACTTGTGTGTATGTAGGGGACTCAGACCAGCAGATTCCCACTGTTTATCCACTGTTTGTGTTGATGCAGTGTTTGGCCAGCCACTTGTGTGTTTTGGGGGCTCAGACCAGCAGATTCCTACTATTTATCCACTGTTTGTGTTGATCTAGTGTTTGGCCAGCCAGTTGTGTGTTTTGGGGGCTCAGACCAGCAGATTCCCACTGTTTATTCACTGTTTGTGTTGATCTAGTGTTTGGCCAGCCACTTGTGTGTTTTGGGGGCTCAGACCAGCAGATTCTCACTGTTTATTCACTGTTTGTGTTGATCTAGTGTTTGGCCAGCCACTTGTGTGTATGTAGGGGACTCAGACCAGCAGATTCCCACTGTTTATCCATTGTTTGTGTTGATGCAGTGTTTAGCCAGCCACTTGTGTGTATGTAGGGGACTCAGACCAGCAGATTCCCACTGTTTATCCACTGTTTGTGTTGATGCAGTGTTTGGCCAGCCACTTGTGTGTATGTAGGGGACTCAGACCAGCAGATTCCCACTGTTTATTCACTGTTTGTGTTGATGCAGTATTTGGCCAGCCACTTGTGTGTATGTAGCGGACTCAGACCAGCAGATTCCCACTGTTTATCCACTGTTTGTGTTGATGCAGTGTTTGGTCAGCCACTTGTGTGTTTTGGGGGCTCAGACCAGCAGATTCCTACTATTTATCCACTGTTTGTGTTGATCTAGTGTTTGGCCAGCCACTTGTGTTTATGTAGGGGATTCAGACCAGCAGATTCCCACTGTTTATCCACTGTTTGTGTTGATCTAGTGTTTGGCCAGCCAGTTGTGTGTTTTGGGGGCTCAGACCAGCAGATTCCCACTGTTTATTCACTGTTTGTGTTGATCTAGTGTTTGGCCAGCCACTTGTGTGTTTTGGGGGCTCAGACCAGCAGATTCTCACTGTTTATTCACTGTTTGTGTTGATCTAGTGTTTGGCCAGCCACTTGTGTGTATGTAGGGGACTCAGACCAGCAGATTCCCACTGTTTATCCATTGTTTGTGTTGATGCAGTGTTTAGCCAGCCACTTGTGTGTATGTAGGGGACTCAGACCAGCAGATTCCCACTGTTTATCCACTGTTTGTGTTGATGCAGTGTTTGGCCAGCCACTTGTGTGTATGTAGGGGACTCAGACCAGCAGATTCCCACTGTTTATTCACTGTTTGTGTTGATGCAGTATTTGGCCAGCCACTTGTGTGTATGTAGCGGACTCAGACCAGCAGATTCCCACTGTTTATCCACTGTTTGTGTTGATGCAGTGTTTGGCCAGCCACTTGTGTGTTTTGGGGGCTCAGACCAGCAGATTCCTACTATTTATCCACTGTTTGTGTTGATCTAGTGTTTGGCCAGCCACTTGTGTTTATGTAGGGGACTCAGACCAGCAGATTCCCACTGTTTATCCACTGTTTGTGTTGATCTAGTGTTTGGCCAGCCATTTGTGTGTTTTGGGGGCTCAGACCAGCAGATTCCCACTGTTTATTCACTGTTTGTGTTGATCTAGTGTTTGGCCAGCCACTAGTGTGTTTTGGGGGCTCAGACCAGCAGATTCTCACTGTTTATTCACTGTTTGTGTTGATCTAGTGTTTGGCCAGCCACTTGTGTGTATGTAGGGGACTCAGACCAGCAGATTCCCACTGTTTATTCACTGTTTGTGTTGATGCAGTATTTGGCCAGCCACTTGTGTGTATGTAGCGGACTCAGACCAGCAGATTCCCACTGTTTATCCACTGTTTGTGTTGATGCAGTGTTTGGCCAGCCACTTGTGTGTTTTGGGGGCTCAGACCAGCAGATTCCTACTATTTATCCACTGTTTGTGTTGATCTAGTGTTTGGCCAGCCACTTGTGTTTATGTAGGGGACTCAGACCAGCAGATTCCCACTGTTTATCCACTGTTTGTGTTGATCTAGTGTTTGGCCAGCCACTTGTGTGTTTTGGGGGCTCAGACCAGCAGATTCCCACTGTTTATTCACTGTTTGTGTTGATCTAGTGTTTGGCCAGCCACTAGTGTGTTTTGGGGGCTCAGACCAGCAGATTCTCACTGTTTATTCACTGTTTGTGTTGATCTAGTGTTTGGCCAGCCACTTGTGTGTATGTAGGGGACTCAGACCAGCAGATTCCCACTGTTTATTCACTGTTTGTGTTGATCTAGTGTTTGGCCAGCCACTTGTGTGTATGTAGGGGACTCAGACCAGCAGATTCCCACTGTTTATCCATTGTTTGTGTTGATGCAGTGTTTGGCCAGCCACTTGTGTGTATGTAGGGGACTCAGACCAGCAGATTCCCACTGTTTATCCACTGTTTGTGTTGATGCAGTGTTTGGCCAGCCACTTGTGTGTATGTAGGGGACTCAGACCAGCAGATTCCCACTGTTTATTCACTGTTTGTGTTGATGCAGTGTTTGGCCAGCCACTTGTGTGTATGTAGGGGACTCAGACCAGCAGATTCCCACTGTTTATCCACTGTTTGTGTTGATGCAGTGTTTGGCCAACCACTTGTGTGTTTTGGGGGCTCAGACCAGCAGATTCCTACTATTTATCCACTGTTTGAGTTGATCTAGTGTTTGGCCAGCCACTTGTGTTTATGTAGGGGACTCAGACCAGCAGATTCCCACTGTTTATCCACTGTTTGTGTTGATCTAGTGTTTGGCCAGCCACTTGTGTGTTTTGGGGGCTCAGACCAGCAGATTCCCACTGTTTATTCACTGTTTGTGTTGATCTAGTGTTTGGCCAGCCACTAGTGTGTTTTGGGGGCTCAGACCAGCAGATTCTCACTGTTTATTCACTGTTTGTGTTGATGCAGTGTTTGGCCAGCCACTTGTGTGTATGTAGGGGACTCAGACCAGCAGATTCCCACTGTTTATCCATTGTTTGTGTTGATGCAGTGTTTGGCCAGCCACTTGTGTGTATGTAGGGGACTGAGACAAGTTTATTTAATGTTCAGTGACCCATTTGCAGGCACAGGGGTGTTGAGGAGCTGGGTGTGCAGGAGACAGACAATTACAAAGGTTTACAGTTCAAATGCTACATGTATCTTCAAAATACAGATAATAAGTAGATAAATATTGAAATTAATATAAAATACCATTCTTTATTTAACACTTAACCAAACTTAACCAACATACACACACACGCTAACTCAGACAGTTCCCTAACTACCTTACCATCCCGCAGGAGGCCATGTCGGAGGTGCCGGTGGTGGGGTCGCCAGTTCCGGAGTACGAGGTGGAGGAGGAAAAGGAAGAGGAGGACGAGGAGGAGGCACGGATAAGGAAGAAGAAAAGATTATTACCTGTAGCCCTCCCTCCAGCTGATAAGGGGATATTAAGGAGCCCTTCCTACAGGTGTGTCTGTCTACCTGTGTGTCTCTTTCTATCTCTCCTTTTCATTTTTCCAGTTTCCCATTATTTTCTCCACCCTCTCACTGTCTTTTCTCAGCCTCTCACAACCTGTCACACCCTCTCCCAGCTATTCACAGCCACTCACAGCCTCTCTCTCTCACTCTATCTCATTCCCAGTGTATCCAGACCATTCCAGACTTACCCTAAACTGTCCCCAAGACTTCCAGTCCATCCCAACTTCTCACAGCCTCTTCCAGCCTTTCACAGTCTCTCTCTCTCTCTCTCTCTCTCTCTCTCTCTCTCTCTCTCTCTCTCTCTCTCTCTCTCTCTCTCTCTCTCTCTCTCTCTCTCTCTCTCTCTCTCTCTCTCTCTCTCTCTCTCTCTCTCTCTCTCTCTCTCTCTCTCTCTCTCTCTCTCTCTCTCTCTCTCTCTCTCTCTCTCTCTCTCTCTCTCTCTCTCTCTCTCTCTCTCTCTCTCTCTCTCTCTCTCTCATTCCCAATGTATCCAGACCATCCCAGACTCACCCCAAACCATCTCCAAGACTCCCCTTCTCTCTTCCTCTCCTCTCCCTCTCTCTCCCTCCCCTCTCTCACTCTCCTAACTCTCCCCAGGAGAGGCCCCAGTGGTGAGCAGATGGTGATGCTGGAGATGATACTGGCATATTGAGTATTATAATTAGCCATAAACACTTGCTTGCTTACTTTCATGTCTACACAGGTTTGTTCGATGCAAGGAGTTGGCACAGGAGGCGTCCGAGGCTGTGTAGAGCGGCCGTCTGAACCTGGTGCCACAGCTTACTATGTTCAACAGGTGCGTGTGTGTGTGTGTGTGTGTGTGTGTGTGTGTGTGTGTGTGTGTGTGTGTGTGTGTGTGTGTGTGTTTTGTGTGGTCATTTCACTATCTATCTATCTGTTTAGTTTGTCTCCATCTGTCTGTCTTTCTGTCATTGGTCTGTCTGTCTGTCTGTGTATTGCAATGATTTTTCAGTTATGTATTTTATTTTTTATTCTTGTGTACTTGTGTCTGTCTGTATGTATGTATGTATCAGTCAGTGAGTCAGTCAGTCAGTCACTCAGTTAGTCAGTTAGTCAGTCATTCAGTCAGTCAGTTAGTCAGTCATTCAGTTAGTTAGTGAGTTAGTCAGTCATTCAGTCTGTCAGTCACTCACACAGTGTTAATCCTCCTCTTCCTCCACCTCCTCCTCCTCCTCCTCCTCCTCGTCCACCTCCTCCTCCTCCTCCTCCTCCTCCTCCTCCTCCTCCTCCTCGTCCACCTCCTCCTCCTCCTCCTCCTCCTCCTCCTCCTCCTCCTCCTCCTCCTCCTCCTCCTCCTCCTGTTCCCACACCACCCCTGCCGAGAGGTGAGTGTATGTACGTTGTGTGTGTGTGTGTGTGTGTGTGTGTGTGTGTGTAGTAATAATAGTAATGCTATGTACATATATAAATACTGTTAATATTATTGATAAAAAATATTGATGATGATGATGATGATGATTCAGTGGTGATTATGAAAATGTGCATTACAATATAGGGTAGATATTATTGTTATTACCTGTGTGTGTGTGTGTGTGTGTGTGTGTGTGTGTGTGTGTGTGTGTGTGTGTGTGTGTGTGTGTGTGTGTGTGTGTGTGTGTATGTGTGTGTGTGAGGAATAATTGGAATAATTGAATAATTGATGCTCTCTCCTTTGCTATTCATTATATACATGGACAGATGCCTGAAGGAAGTGTGTGTGTAAGGGAGGATAAAGAGATCATGCTGGCCTATGCAGACGATGTCGCTGTCGTGACAGGAAGCCAACAAGATCTTCAAGAGGCCATGACAAGATGGAATGATGTTTTAAATAGGGAAGGAATGAGAATGAACAAACAAAAAACAGAAATAATGAAAGTTGGCAGAATAAAGGAGGAATGTAATATTTACATAGAAAACGTTAAACTGAAGCAGACCAACAAATTTTGTTATCTGGGAGTACTTTTCGATGAGGAAAACAGACAGAATATAGAAATTTTAAATAGAATACAGAAGTACAATGCAAAATGTCAGTGCATTGTATCCCATACTTAAAGATAAGAATATTCCAACAAAAGTTTAAAACCATAATATTTACAACAATACTAAGACCAGTACTTCTATATGTTTCAGAAACTTGGACAGTGACAACAAGAACATCTTCACAAATACAAGCAGCAGAAATGAGAGTTCTGAGAATGATCCGAGGTGTGACCAGACTTGATAGAATTAGAAATGAAGAAACCAGAGAGAGATTAGGGATAACATCTGTACTGAAGATAATTGAAAAGAACAAATTGAGATGGTATGGACATGTCCAAAGAATGGAAGATACAAGATAGGCAAGGAAGTTTCTGGAATGGGTTCCACTAGGCAGGAGGCCGGTGGGACGACCTAGGAAGCGATGGATGCAGGGAGTTGAAGAAGCTACTGAACGAAGAGGAAGAAATCTACAAGAAATAACCAGAGATGAGGATTTCATGGATAGAGACCTTTGGAGAAGATTCGTAGAGGCCGGACA
>NC_087190.1:14354103-14394103 GCF_035594125.1 Scylla paramamosain
TATAAAGAAATACGAAGTTAAAAAAAAAATCATGAATATCAAATAAATAACTCACATATAATCAATAAACACGTAAGGAACAGTAAATAAACAATTAAGCCATTCATTGCAAGGGCCACAGTCAGAAAGTGAAAAAAAAAAAAAATGCTTAGTTAAATACCGAGGCTAAATAAAACAAGGAATTAGACAAATGACAAATAATTAATAAATACATAAGGAATAATGAATAAACAAAAATTAAGCCAGGAAGACTATTATAATTATTGCAAGAGAACGATATGTATGTATGTATTGTATGTAATTCGAGGTTAAAATGGCTCAAATCTGACCCAACAGCAGGCCATAAGTGAAGGTGTTCCTCAAGGCAGGGAGGGGGGGGGGGGAGCAATGAATAGGGGAGGGGCTATAAACTATTGGGGGGATATTAATTAATGACGCATCCAGTTTAGCGTGTGTGTATATTTCGCGTTGTGATAATTTAAAGGTTTTCTCGCGTTTTTATCTTTATTTATTTATTGATTTTATTTATTTATTTTATTTTTTTGGCAGGTGTTATATTTGTTGAGTGTTTTAAGTAACTGTGGCTCATTGCATCAAAACTCCATTCATTACCTTCGTGGGAAGGTTCAATTTGGCAAGGTTTTATTTCGCATTTTGGGTTTTGTAGTAAATTATGCATTTTCTCATATTTTTCTTTGCTGGTATTGTCCCTTCCACGCCATATATGACTGGAAAGTTGGGGGCGCCTTCCCCCCCCCCCACCCTCCACTGCTACGTTTTTTTTTCTTAATCAGTCAGTCAACCAATCAATGAATCCCTTCATGAATCATACCCATTTCCAGGTGTCACCCCCACCCATAGATCTCTCATTCTGTCATGTATGAACAAGTGCTAAGGGCAAGCTGAACAAGTACAAAGGGCAAGCCAGCTGTCTCTTTTAATATTCTTGCCTGAAATAACATTACAAATGAGGGTCTATTAATCATCCATTAAATAATCCATTTTTATTGCTTTCTCATTCTTCTTCCTCTGTGTATTGTTAAATTGGATGGTTATATCATTGTCCCTTCCTGTGTTTTAGTGTGCCATTACCTGTCCTCTCTTCCAGCTGATATTTAGTTTGTACTAAAATAGACTGGCATAACTTTACAATTTATACACAAATAACAACATAAACCAATAATGCATTGATATTATGCATGATAGGAGTGGACATTTCCACTCTACATCATTAATGAATGCATGATGAGACGCACACTATTACAAAGCTAATGAGTTCAATACAAACACTCAATAACAATTTCAATAACTTTATTAAAAATAGCAATCTTTATAAATCATGAAACCAACATCAAATGCACAATAATGCAAACACTTTTTACACACACACTCTTTAATGATATTTCCTAATATACAGTATAATTCCAAACAGAGAGAGAGAGAGAGAGAGAGAGAGAGAGAGAGAGAGAGAGAGAGAGAGAGAGAGAGAGAGAGAGAGAGAGAGAGAGAGAGAGAGAGAGAGAGAGAGAGAGAGAGAGAGAGAGAGAGAGAGAGAGAGAGAGAGAGAGTGATGAACTACCTGGGGTCATAAATGCAAAGTACAGGTATCAGTCAGGCAAAGCATAGTGCTTGCCTGTCTCATATGGAATGTAAAAACATGGCTTCATATCATTCCAGACCTGGGATTATGGCCAAAAGTTACCAAGCAGTGCTGAGCAAAATCCAGTAGAGTAATATTCAGTATCATTGAATTACTGACAAAGTAAAGATCATTATGTGCAATGATACTCACTACCTAGGAGCATTTCAGGTTACTACCAAGAGTCTGACCATGCTGGCAGGGATGGTTAGGCTACAACACATTACATACTTCTCCATTCAAATCAGTCAGCTGATTAAATGGTGAGTTAAACCATTTTGATCATCTAAATCATATTAAGGCATTGGATGAGACCTGGACAGCTTGGGTCAACACCATACATAGGTACTCCACTACTCTGTGGGAGACACTTGATTGTGGCAAGAGTCATCACAATACCAAACACCATCCTTGACAAAGCACAGCATGGCCCACTCATCCACAGGAACCCAGCCATCTCAAAGGAGCAAAGTAATGCTGCCCAGTGTCACTCCTCATCACTTTTAGGGAATAAGAAGTAGATCCCACCCCAGCACCATCTTTACATAGAATATAATACAGAGGATAGAGAAGGAATACAAACAGGGCACATGGTATGGTATAGAACACCAACCCTCACTTTTGGAAAACCCCAGCCACTCAGTAGGAGACTGAGTGGCTGGAATACATGGAATACAAAGTGCATGGAATACAGTAGTATTCCATGCAGTTTTTAATACATATAATATATTATAGTGAAAGGAACATATTTATATAACATATATATAAGGACGCTGCTTATCTTCTCGAGCTGCTGAAGGTCATGATCTGCTTCCTTTTCCTGCACCAGCTTTGATATCAAATCCTGCAGGAAACAACTGTGTTAATTCACATTTTGAATAAATCTAATAGATGAAATTTCACTTACAACACCTTATGTGTCTCTGGTGACTCATGGAGGACAGATACATCACCTGAGAGTAAATGGTCAGTGAAGAAGTTGACCCTTGATCCTGGCTAATCACATTAAGTACATTAAACACTCCTGTTAACTAATAAATGAGGGATAGATTTCTCTGGAAGGTTACATTACACTACTTCCCTGGCATTTGAAAACATTTTGCTCTACATGAACTCATATGGAAGCTTTACTGCAACATTAAATCTCAGCTAGATGCCAGATGGTGTAGCCTCCATCACAGAGCAAGGTAATGATATGAAGGCTTAGTACTTTGGTCAACACCTGAATAAGAACCGTTTGAGATGCAGCAGAGATCACTAACCTGCCAGCAATTGAATAAGAAGTGTGTGAGATGCAGCAGAGATCACTAACCTGCCAGCAATTGAATAAGAAGTGTGTGAGATGCAGCAGAAATCACTAATCTGCCATGACATGAATAAGAAGTGTGTGAGATGCAAAAGAGAGCACTAACCTGCAGAGTGGTTTTGCTTCATTTCCTCTCATTCATGATGGAGGCTGGCAAGGTCTAACTCGCGTTCTCGAGCTTGTTGCTTCATCACTCCTCGCTGCAACTGGTAGATGGTGATGTAGTCACCTGAAGAAGGATAAAATTCTTCATTAAAAGACCAAGGAAATGGCATACAGTAAACAGTAAACACTTCCTCCACTTCACTTTTACAGATGATTCAAATGAGCAAAAAACATGCACTCACCGATGGACTCTGTCTCCTCATGCACTACAGCATGCTCAAGCTGCTACTTCCTGTCACTCAGCTCAGCCACCTCCTTCATGCTGCAAGTTAACCTGCTCTCCAGGACCCTGTGAGCCTCCTGCAGTTGTTGCAGCTTCTGTTAAAGCTCAGTTCCTCCCAATCCTGTTGTTTCTCCTGATAAAACAATAAGTTTGTTTCTCTCAACTTTTCTTAATACAGCCTCAATAAACAAATCCAATAACAATGCTTTTATTTTGTTATTAATTCAAAAAATTGAGCAACAGTGAGGAAAAATTATTTGCTTTATTATTAGAGAATATAAACTTTCTTACCTTTTGGTTCAGTTATGACATCTTCAGACAACTTTTCATGAGCAAGAGATTCTCCCAGCAGTTTGTTATACTTATCCCTCTCACAGTCTAGCTGAACCTGAAGACTGCTGCACTCACTCTCCAACCTGCTAACCTCAGATGTCAGTGTAGCCACTTGACCCAGCAATTTCCCCTTGGTATCTGTACCTGGAGGTGAAAAATTGATGCAACAGAGGGCCAGACAAGAATGACCAATGGAAGTAATTAGACGTAATGTAAGAAGTGGGTATAAGACTAAGGGAAATAGAAGGGCAATGGAGAGAGGGTTAGATGCACCAGAAATGTCTGTGGAGCCAGGAAAAATTTTAACTTGTAACAGAGATAACTAAGAGCAACTGTGAATGAATAAATGTGATGTAGCCTCATCCCATGACTGGGAAAATGCAAAAGCAGCACCTCAGACACCAGGACCATGATGACTGGCAGCTCCCAAAATTAGCTGCTGGCTTTTGTACTCCTAGTCACCACAGGAGGCTCATCCACAGCTAATCCTATCAGCTGATCATCTTGGGTGAAGTAATTGTTTATCAGTCTGGCTGTTGAGTCCTGATGCAGAGATGTGTGTGTGTGTGTGTGTGTGTGTGTGTGTGTGTGTGCACTTTGGAAAGCCTCCCTCCAAGGAGAATGTCAGTTTGATATACAAATATATATTCATGTGGATGGTAGCTCACATTTAGCTTCTGAGTTCTCACATGAAGACATGCCATCCTTGTCTTTTTCCTCTGAGGGAGTGACTTTATACTCTGTGATAAGTGCATGCAGCTCACTATTCTGTCTTGTGACGTTTTTGATTTCTATCTGTGAAAGACACAAGAAGGCAGTAAGTTAACTTGTTTAACATGCCACATCATTTTATATATATTATGCCAAGTTTAAACAGGAAAGCCTCACCAGAAGCATCAACTAAAGACCAAAGTGATTAACAAATCTTTCACTTTACCACCCTTAATGACAAAAGCTGATGATGTAGCATCCCATCCATATCCTGCATTTTTACACCTTCATGATTCCATTAGATTACATTAGATTACATTAGAACAGTATGTGACCAATGACGTCTCCATTCTACATTGCCATGACAAGAATACAGGGCTTTACTGAACATAAACCAAGGACGCCTCCATTCTACATTGCCATGACAAGAATACGGGGCTTTACTGAACATAAACCAAGGACGCCTCCATTCTACATTGCCATGACAAGAATACAGGGCTTTACTGAACATAAACCAAGGACGCCTCCATTCTACATTGCCATGACAAGAATACGGGGCTTTACTGAACATAAACCAAGGACGCCTCCATTCTACATTGCCATGACAAGAATACAGGGCTTTACTGAACATAAACCAATGACGCCTCCATTCTACATTGCCATGACAAGAATACAGGGCTTTACTGAACATAAACCAAGGATTCCCTCCTCCTCTCTCTAAGGGTTAGGGTTCTCTCAACAGTTACAGCGTGGTGTGAGAGATGCAGTGCTGTCAAGGCTTTACTATTTACAGGAAGCAACACACCAATAAATAAATGTTACTTTGGAAATGAAACTGAATAATCAAAGGCTTTATATCTCATGAACTTCCCTTCTTTAATAAACTGTCTTCAAGCTGACAGACTCCAGTAGTATTGCATCTTAGGAATATTCTACAGCTGATTTCATAATAACTGCTCTCTAAAACTGACTACATGCCTCCTTCCCTGCCTCCTACAGACTCTACTCAACAATTGTTGTTATTCTGTTCATGCTGGTGTGACAGTTAACCAGTATATTAATTCCTTAGTTATGTACACTCTAGAATGGTGGTTCATTTTATCTACCAGTGATTTGAATTCCCAGCTTCTAAGTATTACATTATTATTTGTTGATTGGTACCATTTGTATGCAATCAGAGAAAGATTTCAATATAAAAACATATCCATGTTACTGTTACCTTTCAGAATGTAAACCAAAATGAAAGCTATGTAAATTCTTACTTTAGATTATGTTGTCATTTCATTGAATGATGTAATTTCTTGGTTCTTGTGCTTCTTCAAATGCAGTCCCTTGTCTGGTTTCTCTGTCAATTCTAATTTCTTATTGCTCTGTGGAAAAACAAAGTGCAAATGTTTAGGATGAACTGATTCAATAATATTGCTTTCACAATTTCAATATTGTTCACAATTTCTGCAGGAAGTTTACTCCATATATTTACTATACGATTAAAGAAAAAATGTTTGGCCTTGTGGGATTTAAAACGTTTGGGTATAATCTTGAATCCATTATTTCTTGTTAGGTAGAATGAAGGAGGAGGAGGAGGAGGAGGAGGAGGAGGAGGAGGAGGAGGAGGAGGAAAAGGAGGAGGAGGAGGAGGAGGAGGAGGAGGAGGAGGAGGAGGAGGAGGAGGAGGAGGAGGGAGAAACAAAGATAGGAGGGAAGGAAGAAAGGAAGAAAAGGGAATAAGAGAGAGAGAGAGAGAGAGAGAGAGAGAGAGAGAGAGAGAGAGAGAGAGAGAGAGAGAGAGAGAGAGAGAGAGAGAGAGAGAGAGAGAGAGAGAGAGAGAGAGAGAGAGAGAGAGAGAGAGGAGTTGGTAAGGAAAATTATTACAATGGTCCAAGGTGAAGAACAGGGACTGGAATGAGAAGTGGAAGAAGCATATAGAATTGGAAAATATAGTGAAGGAGGTAAAAGACCATTAAAAGTGAGAATGAGATCCCAAGTTACAGTAAAGTAGATCCTAGTGAGAACTGGGAAGCTGGCTGAAAATTCAGAATACAAGAATATTTGGGTAAAAAAGAGATATGAACTTGGAAGAAAGGGAAAAAGAGAAGGATCTGAGGAATGAAGCCAAGCAAAAAAAACGAGAGAAGTACAGAGACCGAGAAGCAGAAATTTTATTGGAGGGTACTAGATATGAAACTAAGGAAATGGTATATTCAGGAAAGGGAACAAGAAATGAAAGAACCACAACAGCAGACAGACAAATTGCATGTGGTGGGAGAAGTAGTATATTAAGAGTAATATATACAAAACAAACTTCATGTAAACAAATAAAATTTTCAGAAAACTTGTCACACAAAACCTTATTAACAACTCACCTTCTCCTTCTGCGGCATTTCCTTCCTTCTTATCTTTCTCCTTTCCTTCTCCATCTTCCTCCTCCTCCTCCTCCTCCTCTCCTTCCTCTTTCTTTCCACCTTCCTCCTCCTCTTGTGACTCTTAACTCTCTTCCTCCTCGTCCTCCTCTTCCCCTGTGCTTCCCTCCTCTGAAAGAAAAGACTTGTTTAAAAAGCAAGCAAATATAGTAGTAATAGTAAAAAAAAGTCAATGAAATGAAAGTTTATACACATATGAAATTAGTGAAAATTTGACACCAAACATTCTCTATCTGTAACATTACATCAGAATGACGAGAACACAAGATATGAAAAGTGAAAGGGAATGATGTATATAACAAAGAAAAACATTGTATAATGACATATGACAGGAAAATAATCTTGTATACTTGTCCCTTAAATACTTGCTTCCTTGTATATTAACTCCCAAAATGCTCATTCCTTGTACTCTCATTTTCAAAACACCTCTTCCTTATATATTGTCACTCAAACACTCCTTTCTTGTACACTTATTCCTAAATCACTCCTGTCTTCCTGTATTCTCATTCTCCAAACACTCGTGCCTCTGCACACCCAGTTCCTCAAAACATTTCTTCATTGTTTACTCATCCCGCAAACACAGCAACTTTCTTGTATACTCAGCTCTCAAAAGATGCATTTTTAAACATCCATAACTCCTTTTATTTTCATTCCCCAAACACTCCCGGCTGTGCACACTCCAGCACGTTAACACAATAACCAAGCAATACACACGACTACTGGCACCATCCAGATCTGGCCCCAGCACCCCTGCCTCCTTGCGTGCCAGCTCCAGCAATGCACGGCCACAGCGGCAGTACGCGTCACCACACTCGGGCGCCTGCTCCCCACACAGCTCCACCAGGGACTCTGTTGCCTCCTGGAGTGGTAAGGAGTGTCAGTTAAACCTGGTGTTTACTTTCACTATGATATGAAACAATTAACAACACAGAAAACAACACAACTAGGTAACATGCAACACATACCACACCTAAGCAACAGACACACCTCGAAGGCAGCGACAGCAGATTTGAAGTCCCCCACCAGGAGGTGTCGCTTGCCCCTAGAGAAACGGTCGAACGCTGCTGCACTTGCCGCACGTCCAAGGGGAGCAAGCAAACAGGCCATCATCAAACAAGTCTCGACTTTAACCATTCGTAATTTACACCATCATATATTGTGGAGTAACTTCATGTTTAGTATATCTTAACATGGAACATTATTAAGAATGTGTACATGCTTGTACTATTTGATAAATTATGTGGTCAGCTACACTTTCCACTCACACTCTCATCCATCACCAAAATTAAACTAACCCCCTATTACTTTCCTCCCACCCTCAGAATTATTAAACTAACCTCCAGTCACATTCTTCTGACACCCTCATCCCTCACTAAAAATTAATACCAACTGGCAAAATTACCAAACTAACCTCTAAATATCATCCTCCCACCATCTAGTCTCTCACTAAAATTAATCTCACCAAGCACGATTATCAAGCTAATATCCAATCACTTTCCTCTGACCCTCAAAATCCTTTCCAGCTGGTAGAATTATTAACCTATACTCCAGTCACTTCCACCCTCTCATCCCTCATTAAAATTAATCCCAGCCTTCAAAATTATTGAACTAACCTCCAGTCAAAGAAATATCACTGGTTTTGTGGGGGATATTGTCACTGCACTAAGGGATGCACACAATTTCTCGTAAGTTTTCACATTTTGCGTTCAACTGTACCGGTCTAAGTGGAGGAGTGAAAAAGTGACACCTAATGAATAGTTGCCACAAAACTTATTCTCATTACTTTTTGTTCCTTGTCATTTTTCTTTCAGGCTTTTTTCATCATCACAGCAGCTTGAAATTTTGAAAATACATGCTATTTGAGGAGGTAGCTGTACATGTGAAAAAAAAGAAGGGAAACAAACATCCATACTTGTGACTGATATGAAAAATAAACTATACATATAAATGTATATTTCACTTTTCTTTCTAGCAATTAAAAAATGTACATACGACAGTATTTCTTTCTTTTCCTCAATAAATACGACAACAGTATTTTTCCTTCCCTTCAGTACACCCAGCCTTTCCCTTAGTACATATCACAGTACTTTTCCTTTTTGCTCAGTGCATATGAGAATAATTTTCCTTTTCCTCCATGCATATGACACTACTTGCCCTTTTCCTTTTCTTTCCCTAAATAGAGAAGACAAGACAGAAATTTTCTTTCCCTCAATACACAACACTATTTTTTCTCCCACTCTCTCTCTTGTACAGAGTCAGTTTCAATGTACTGGAAGGTTATGCCTACGGGAAACTGAAGGACAACTCAAGCAACGAGTGGACGGGCACGGTAGGAGCTCTGCAGTCAGGGGAAGCTGACCTCACTGTCTCTGAATTGTCCATCACTGAGGAGAGGTTGAAAGTTGTTACCTACACCCAGCCTATCTATATCATCAGGTGAGAGATACAGGTGATGATCAAATAATATTTTAAAGATGTTGAACAAAGTGCTCCCTTAACAGATTAATTGGATCAGCAAAATGTTCAGAATATGAAATGTCAAATAATTAGATTGATCTATCTATATGCCAGGCTGGCAGTCCTATACAGGGTGGCCCAGACACTACACTATACACTCACATACAACATTGACACTGTTAATCCAAATTCTAATCTATTTATCTATATACCAGGCCAACAATCCTCCCCAAGACACCGCAGACAAATCACCACACATTCACACTCTTAACTTCATTATTATTAACGATTTAGCTGTCTATACATCAGGCTGGCAATCACACACAAAATGGCCCAAACAAGGCACCACACACACATTCACACTCTTAATATCATCTGTCAGCCCCTAGTGGAAAGGGACAATCTTGTGGCCCACCATACTACACCTCAGGAGGTCAGACACAGCATTCAGTTAACAAAAAATCACATTAACACCCACTCCCCACAGAACATAGTAACACAAAATCAGATTAACACTCACCCCAACGTCACATTCACAAGACAAGTTCTCATCCCACAGCCGTAAACTGTTTGCGGCCACCTACGAGGACCTTGCCAAGAAGATGCTTGCCTACACAACCCCAACGGACACAGCTCTGTACCGGCGCATCCCGGCTAACACGACAGGCCTCGCCAGCATCCTCTTCTTCATCGAGCGACTCCAGAGGTGCTACATACCCACGGGGGAGAAGCCTGTTAGCATGGGAGTTGCTGCTGGCTGGTACATGTTGTCAGCTCTCCTACAACAAGGTGAGGACCTGTTGAGGTGTAAGACTGGTCAGTTCAAGTGTTGGAGCATTTAGTGTTTGGTAAGACGGCTGGTACATGTTGCCAGCCCTCCTACAGCAGGGTGAGGACCTGTTGGGGTATGAGACTAAGTTGAATGCAAGGGTAGTGGTGTTTAATGTTTGATAAGATGGGAATACAGAAAGACAGTTATTAAAGGATAGATTTAAAACTGGGAAACTTTACATGATACCTGGTGTATTTTCATAATTGAGCTGATATTAACTTGAATTAGTTCTGGCATGAGCAATATAAGCAAGTGGTGTTAATATGACTGATATGGATATCAAGTAATGTATTTAATTTTATCAGTAGTTCTCTTCATATGATGATATCAACAGTTTTCTTAGTAAGATATGAGATATAAATCTTTTAGAAATGATGAGAAAAACTCTTAAATTGCATTTTCATCTCTGAAACATTTTAAAATGGTCTTTTCTACATTTTTAAATTTAAAAAGATGTGTTACTTTCAAAGATTTTAAATTGCCTTTGCATCATCCTCCATGTCTTAAAATTGCCTTTTCATGGCATCTTTCCCTCCTCCTCTTCCTCCTGCAGGCTCCAACACCTACCCAATCAGCACTGCAGCACGGGTAATCTACTGGGTTGGCTACAGTGTGTCCCTCATTGTGTACACATCATACTCTGCCACACTGGTCTCACATCTTGCTGTGGAGCAGCCTGCACCTCTGCCATTCAGCAACCTGCGGGACCTGTCTAGGCAGTCAGGCTGGGATGCTGGATGCAACAACAATGACCTCTTCCAAGTGACAGCCTCGGTGGGTCCTTGGCTTCTTGCTGTGTGAACTGATATACCATCCAGTGGTTGAGAGTTGAGGAGAGAGAGAGAGAGAGAGAGAGAGAGAGAGAGAGAGAGAGAGAGAGAGAGAGAGAGAGAGAGAGAGAGAGAGAGAGAGAGAGAGAGAGAGAGAGAGAGAGAGAGAGAGAGAGAGAGAGAGAGAGAGAGAGAGAGAGAGAGAGAGAGAGAGAGAGAGAGAGAGAGAGAGAGAGAGAGAGAGAGAGAGAGAGAGAGAGAGAGAGAGAGAGAGAGAGAGAGAGAATTTTGTTCAGTGCCAGATTTAGGAGTCCACAAAAAGACCAGCTGCCCAGGAGCCTCCACAATCTGGGGTCTCCACAATCTGAGGAGTCTCCCACATAAATATTCTGTAAGTGAAAGAAACTTAAATTAATCAAACACTAGTTTTCTATGAACTAAATATTTTTTTTATTACTATCAAAATAACCACTTGTTTCATTTACACTAAATAAATATGTTCCTTTCACTATAATATATTATATGTATTAAAAACTGCATGGAATACAGATACAAAAATATTAATATAAATATTTCAGGTAGATGGCCTCCACACTCAGGCTGCTCACAGGCCTCCACAGACACAAATCCAGCCCTTGATTTGTAAATTAATTATCTTATTTAATTATTTATTTTTCCTTTGTAAGAGGAGCACTGCCTTAGGGAGGGAGAGAGAGAAAGAGAATAATAAAAAAAAAAAAAAAAAAAAACAGATGCCATTTCTTTAAGAAATGGCATCTGTAATAATAATCTGTTATATGCCATAATAAATTATGGCATATAACATAAAATGTTATATGCCATTTGATAACAGTTTTCTATAGATCTAAGTGTAACTCAGTAAGTTTGTAACACACAATCTCCCTCTCTTAAATCCAAATTGCTTTATTATCACTGGGAGAGGCTGGGATGGACTGGGAGAGGCTGGAATGCACTGAGAGAGGCTGGGACGGACTGGGAGAGGCTGGGATGGACTGGGAGAGGCTGGAATGCACTGAGAGAGGCTGGGATGGACTGGGAGAAGCTAGGATGCACTGGGAGAGGCTGGGATGGACTGGGAGAGGCTGGAATGCACTGAGAGAGGCTGGGATGGACTGGGAGAGGCTGAAATGCACTGGGAGAGGCTGGGATGGACTGGGAGAGGCTGGGATGGACTGGGAGAGTCTAGGATGCACTGGGAGAGGCTGGGATGGACTGGGAGAGGCTGGGATGGACTGGGAGAGGCTGGAATGCACTGAGAGAGGCTGGGATGGACTGGGAGAGGCTGGGATGGACTGGGAGAGGCTGGAATGCACTGAGAGAGGCTGGGATGGACTGGGAGAGGCTAGGATGCACTGGGAGAGGCTGGGATGAAAAGGCTGGGGCTGGGGCTGAGGCTGGGGGAAAAGGTCAAGAATGTTGGGTGTATCTCCAAGACAGTCAGGAATACGAGTAGGGTGTTGCACCAATTGCTCTAGGTCATGGAGGATAGCAAAGTTGTAGGCTAGTTCACCAGGATGGTCAGTGAAGGGAGAGGAAAGCCAAAGCTGGTGGTGAACATTGAAGTCTCCAAGAATGGAGATCTCTGCAAAAGGGAAGAGGGTCAGAATGTGCTCCACTTTGGAAGTTAAGTAGTTAAAGAATTTCTTATAATCAGAGGAGTTAGGTGAGAGGTATACAGCACAGATAAATTTAGTATGAGAGTGACTCTGTAGTCGTAGCCAGATGGTGGAAAACTCAGAAGATTCAAGAGCGTGGGCACGAGAGCAGGTTAAATCATTGCGCACATAAACGCAGCATCCAGCTTTGAACTGAAAATGAGGATAGAGAAAGTAAGAGGGAACAGAAAAGGAGCTACTGTCAGTTGCCTCAGACACCTGAGTTTCAGTGAGGAAAAGAAGATGAGGTTTAGAAGAGGAGAGGTGGTGTTCTACAGATTGAAAATTAGATCTTTGACTGCGAATGTTGCAGAAGTTAATGAAGAAAAAGTTGAGGGGGGTGTCAAGACACTTAGGGTCTTTGACAGAAAGGCAGTCTGACCTGGGGACATTTATGGTCCCCTCCCCAGATGGGGACTACGAGGCTGGTGTAGGAGTCGCCACGATGATTTTAAAATTTTTGAGTGAAGGGTGTGTGTGTTATTAGGTGCTTGTAGTTTTGTGTGGAGGAAGAGAGTTGTCTTTAGAGGGCAGGCTATGACTGCCCCCTTGTGTTGTGAGACACAAAGGGAAACGTTCAGCGAGGTCACAGCTGGGTTTAATGATAAGTTCACAGCACCCCCTGAACAGTGCTTTAGACCTCACTGGTAGTAATTATCATTTAGGCAGATGTCTACTGCCTCCTCATATATATATATATATATATATATATATATATATATATATATATATATATATATATATATATATATATATATATACCCAGCCAACATTGGATAATGGGAGGCATGTGGGTGTTTTGTGGGCTACTTTATGGGTCCCATGTGGGCTACCCACATTACTGTAAAACACAGGTTGTTCTTGGAGATTTAAACTTTTTGCATTTATAAATATTCATTCACATGACAGTAAAGATTCATTTTACTAACATGCCAGTTTCTCTTAAACCAAGCAATTTACGTGTAATCTTATCTTACAAATGGCTTGAGGCATTCTCTAACCCTCTTGGAAAGTTGACAGATATAAGTAATACTGCTAATTTTCATTGAAATATTAAAAGAAAATTAAATAAATAAATAAATAAATAAAATAAATAAATAAATAAATAAATAAAAATCTTTTGGTTCAGTGATGTTCCTCATTTTTTGTCCAAGGTTCTAACCATACCTAAACTAACTTAACAACACCAAAACTAACCTAACCATACCTGCTGTAACCTAACCATACCTAAACTAACTTGACCACACCAAAACTAACCTAACCATACCTGCTGTAATCTAACCATACCTAAACTAACTTAACCACATCCAAACCTAACTACACCCAAACTAACCTAACTGTACTTGCTGTAACCTAACCATACCCAAAACTAACCTAACTACACCCAACCATATCAAACCTAACCTAACCATACCTAAACTCAAGGCAAGGTATGGCGTGTCTAGCCAGTGGTAGCCATAATTATTTCCTATTTTCATCAATAAGAAAAGGCATTGAATTCAATTTAAAAAAAACCTTTCAATTATTGTTAAAGGTTTGTAGAAAAGAATATATCAAGAGCTAGTGTTATTTCATAAGATAGGTAATGAAATACTGGCACATTAATAAAAGTGATATCAAGCCTCAATATACTGACATACGGTAATAACAGTGTAGTACCATCACAATCACCAGCACCACCACCTTACCATTTATATCACTAGACAACCACCTCTACACCGTACGTAATGTACTTTCCACATATAATGCATACCTTTGGGCAAATTGGTGTCAGCGGAGCATTGAATGAATGCCTCTTGGCACTTGCTGGGAGACTGGATGCCTTGGTAATCTGCAGGGATCACCACTTTTTAACACAGGCTAACTTCTTACTTTACACGTTATGGAAGGCATCAAGTATGGCTTCAAGCATTTTAAAGTATTCACAACATTGTCGAGTGCAATTTAAGATACCTTACTTCTGAACTGGTGTGAACCGCCAACGTACTGTTTACAGCACCCGCTGGGTTAAAACGTATGTTCACTTTTTAAATCTCTGAATTAAAGTATATTGCATTTTCAAGTTCAAAAATTAAAAAATATTATTGCATAAAAATAATGCACTTTTCTTTCTCTTTCCACAAGTTACCTCCAACAGATTATTAAAGGTAGGTGGAAATTTTATTTAGAGCATGATGAACCCAGCCGTTAGCAGGAAGGCGGCACAACAACGTCAGCGGCGCACCTACAGAGTGAGAAGAGATATTTTCGCTGAGTACGACGATGCTGAGTTACTGAAAAGATTCAGATTGGACCGTGCTGGTATTGTTGCAGTGACTGATATAGTGAGAGACAAGCTGCAAAGTAAAACTGAAAGAAATAGAGCCTTGACCCCTGAGATGGTGGCCATCACATTACGATATTTAGCCACAGGAAAAATGCAACAGTGCAGTTGTGATGATTTTGGAACAACGCAGCCCACTATCAGCCGTGCAATATCACAGACAATTGATGCACTGGCTGACCCAGAAGTAATCTGCCAGTTCGTGGCTTTCCCTCACACCCAGCGTGAAGTGCAGCAAAAACAGGCAGAGTTCATGCAAGTAACTCAGTTTCCCGGTGTTGTGGGAGTGATTGATGGTACTCATATAAGAATTGTGTCTCCTCATGTCGATGAACATGTATATGTGAACAGGAAACGCTATCACAGCATAAATGTGCAAGTAGTATTTGATGCTCACTATAAGATTCTTGACATTGTGGCAAGGTGGCCTGGCTCAGTCAACGATGCAAGAATACTAGATAAGTCAGCACTCAAACTGATGTTTGAGGAACAACATGTACCTGCAGGATGCTATACCTTCCCGGGGACAGTGGCTATCCCTGTAAGCAGTGGCTCCTCACTCCTTACCTTCGCCCTCAAACTGTTGCACAAGCTAATTATAACAGGTGGGTTTATTTGTAAATAGTGTTCTGTTAGGTTTAGATATGCTTTGAACGAATCTAGTAGCTTTCTCCCCAGGGCCGCCCTCCCGCGTGTGCCCGCAGCCCCTACAAGAACCGGTCCCTGCCCCCCTTTGGGCACGCTCTCCTCCCAAGGCTAAGTCCCCGGGGCGTGGCCGCCCAAACTAACCCCCCTCCTCCCAACAGTTCCAGTACCTTACGATGCAGCCGAGGGGACTGACGCCACCACCACCACTGCCACCACCGCCACAACAAGGGTTATTCAAATGGGGAACATGCTTCAGGTGTTGCCCCAAGATGCCTCAGCCCCGCAGCCCCACTTCCCCATGATAGTGCAGGCAGGGAATGTCATACAGGTGAGAGAGAGAGAGAGAGAGAGAGAGAGAGAGAGAGAGAGAGAAAGTTTTTTACATACAGAAAGGAGAGACAGAGATAGAAAATCAATCTTACTACTACTACTACTACTACTACTACTACTACTACTACTTCTGAGCACCTCCTTCCTCTCAGGTTGTTCCAGCTGACAACACGCAGGTATTAGGGGCAGAAGTCGTTGGAGTTGGTCGGGTCATGCAAGTGGTCGGAGTCCCAGGCTTTCCCCCGACCCCAGCCCCAGACCCCTGCCCCAGCCACCCCTCTCCCTGTGACCCCTGCCCAGTCATCCCTCACCCCCTCCTGCCCCCCTGCGGTGCTGCCAGCGGGGGTGATGGGAGGTGGAGGTGGGCCACACACACCTGGGTTAGCTGTGGCTTGGCTTATCTCCCTCCTCAGCAGGTGAGAGAGAGAGAGAGTGTATATACATCTGTTGTTATTGTATTTATTTGTCTATATTTTCCTTACAGAGTGATTGATTGATTAAATGATATATATTGGTGTTAATATATACAGACAGACTGGTATATAGACATTCTGATATGTGATGGCCAGTCCATGGAGCACAAGGTCTTTGTGGACTAATGAATATTTTACACTAAGGTTTAAGACCAGTGTTTTATTCAGCTCTCATGAAAAAAAAAGAAAAAGACAGTACATAATTATTTAGTAAGTAATTCATAACTTTAACCCAATCAAATTATAGATACATGCAAAAAAGAATTATATCAATAACAAAAGTAAATAATAATAATAATAATAATAATAACTATTACAAATTACAAACAATTACATATGTTTATAATAGTAGAGCTGATTACAATTTGAAAACTAATAAATACAATGAATAATTACTTGTTAAGTGTTGTTTTATCAGTAATTTAAAGGAATGTAATGGTTTGTTTTTAACTGTGTCCGAGAGCCGGGTCCAGTGCTTGGTTCCTCGTGAGACGACACTCTGTTGGGCACGGGAGGTTCAGCAGAAGGGTGTCCTCAAGTTACCTGTCTGTCTTAACTGAATATCATGAGCCCGTGTCTCTTGTGTTTGTATTAAGAGCTTTGTATACAAACGCCAAGGTCTGGAATACAGTAATGTCTCCAGTTTCTAGGAGTTTAAGATCCACTGCTATGTTCGGACTTGTTACTGTTTGTCTTATTCCAAATTAGCTTTTTTGGGGCAAGAAATAATTTATGAGTGTAGGTTGCACTAGGAGAAAGAGAGAGAGAGAGAGAGAGAGAGAGAGAGAGAGAGAGAGAGAGAGAGAGAGAGAGAGAGAGAGAGAGAGAGAGAGAGAGAATGTTTGATATTATTATTATTATTATTATTATTATTATTATTATTATTATTATTATTATTATTATTATTATTATTATTATTATTATTACTGCTACATATTTCTCTCTCTCTCTCTCTCTCTCTCTCTCTCTCTCTCTCTCTCTCTCTCTCTCTCTCTCTCTCTCTCTCTCTCTCTCTCTCTCTCTCTCTCTCTCTTACAATAATAGTTTTACCCTTCTCTCTCATCCTCTCTCCCACTTCCACTCACTCACTCTCTCCCTCCTTTTGCAGCAAATCCCGAGGATCAACGAGGACATGGTGGACCCAGAGATTGCAGCAGCAGCGAGAGAGAGAGAGAGAAGCAAGAGAGGAGGGAGAGGAAGGAGAGGAGGAGGAGAGAGAGGGAGGCCAGGAGGGAGGCACGTCAGAGAGAGAGGGAGAGGAAGAGGTTGATTCTGTTACAACAACAACTGCAACAACAACAACAGTTAGTCAGTGAGGAGGGGGAGGGGCCGTCCTCTGATGCTGAGGATGAGGTATTGTTCAGGGTAAGTAGTAGTAGTAATGCATCATTTTTAAACTTTCCGAGATAATCTTATTTCAACAGGTAGAGATGAAAAAGTCCTCTAACTGACAAAAAAAAACATTATCTATTTATTTTGTTATGTAGGCCAGCCAGCCGTGGGGGGGACAAAACTTCAATAAAAGAGACTCTCTGAGGTGTGGCTCCCCAAAATAGAATTGCAAATGGTAGCCAGAATTTACATGAATACTGGAGGGTGCTGTCAGGCCAAACCAGCTCCCCATCTGTGCCTATGCAGTGTCTGGCCAGCCACTAGTGTGTTTTGGGGGCTCAGACCAGCAGATTCCCACTGTTTATTCACTGTTTGTGTTGATGCAGTGTCTGGCCAGCCACTTGTGTGTTTTGGGGGCTCAGACCAGCAGATTCCCAGTGTTTATTCACTGTTTGTGTTGATGCAGTGTCTGGCCAGCCACTTGTGTGTTTTGGGGGCTCAGACCAGCAGATTCCCAGTGTTTATTCACTGTTTGTGTTGATTTAGTGTTTGGCCAGCCACTTGTGTGTTTTGGGGGCTCAGACCAGCAGATTCCCACTGTTTATTCACTGTTTGTGTTGATCTAGTGTTTGGCCAGCCACTTGTGTGTATGTAGGGGACTCAGACCAGCAGATTCCCACTGTTTATCCACTGTTTGTGTTGATGCAGTGTTTGGCCAGCCACTTGTGTGTTTTGGGGGCTCAGACCAGCAGATTCCTACTATTTATCCACTGTTTGTGTTGATCTAGTGTTTGGCCAGCCACTTGTGTCTATGTAGGGGATTCAGACCAGCAGATTCCCACTGTTTATCCACTGTTTGTGTTGATCTAGTGTTTGGCCAGCCAGTTGTGTGTTTTGGGGGCTCAGACCAGCAGATTCCCACTGTTTATTCACTGTTTGTGTTGATCTAGTGTTTGGCCAGCCACTTGTGTGTTTTGGGGGCTCAGACCAGCAGATTCTCACTGTTTATTCACTGTTTGTGTTGATCTAGTGTTTGGCCAGCCACTTGTGTGTATGTAGGGGACTCAGACCAGCAGATTCCCACTGTTTATCCATTGTTTGTGTTGATGCAGTGTTTAGCCAGCCACTTGTGTGTATGTAGGGGACTCAGACCAGCAGATTCCCACTGTTTATCCACTGTTTGTGTTGATGCAGTGTTTGGCCAGCCACTTGTGTGTATGTAGGGGACTCAGACCAGCAGATTCCCACTGTTTATTCACTGTTCGTGTTGATGCAGTATTTGGCCAGCCACTTGTGTGTATGTAGCGGACTCAGACCAGCAGATTCCCACTGTTTATCCACTGTTTGTGTTGATGCAGTGTTTGGCCAGCCACTTGTGTGTTTTGGGGGCTCAGACCAGCAGATTCCTACTATTTATCCACTGTTTGTGTTGATCTAGTGTTTGGCCAGCCACTTGTGTTTATGTAGGGGATTCAGACCAACAGATTCCCACTGTTTATCCACTGTTTGTGTTGATCTAGTGTTTGGCCAGCCAGTTGTGTGTTTTGGGGGCTCAGACCAGCAGATTCCCACTGTTTATTCACTGTTTGTGTTGATCTAGTGTTTGGCCAGCCACTTGTGTGTTTTGGGGGCTCAGACCAGCAGATTCTCACTGTTTATTCACTGTTTGTGTTGATCTAGTGTTTGGCCAGCCACTTGTGTGTATGTAGGGGACTCAGACCAGCAGATTCCCACTGTTTATCCATTGTTTGTGTTGATGCAGTGTTTAGCCAGCCACTTGTGTGTATGTAGGGGACTCAGACCAGCAGATTCCCACTGTTTATCCACTGTTTGTGTTGATGCAGTGTTTGGCCAGCCACTTGTGTGTATGTAGGGGACTCAGACCAGCAGATTCCCACTGTTTATTCACTGTTTGTGTTGATGCAGTATTTGGCCAGCCACTTGTGTGTATGTAGCGGACTCAGACCAGCAGATTCCCACTGTTTATCCACTGTTTGTGTTGATGCAGTGTTTGGCCAGCCACTTGTGTGTTTTGGGGGCTCAGACCAGCAGATTCCTACTATTTATCCACTGTTTGTGTTGATCTAGTGTTTGGCCAGCCACTTGTGTTTATGTAGGGGACTCAGACCAGCAGATTCCCACTGTTTATCCACTGTTTGTGTTGATCTAGTGTTTGGCCAGCCATTTGTGTGTTTTGGGGGCTCAGACCAGCAGATTCCCACTGTTTATTCACTGTTTGTGTTGATCTAGTGTTTGGCCAGCCACTAGTGTGTTTTGGGGGCTCAGACCAGCAGATTCTCACTGTTTATTCACTGTTTGTGTTGATCTAGTGTTTGGCCAGCCACTTGTGTGTATGTAGGGGACTCAGACCAGCAGATTCCCACTGTTTATTCACTGTTTGTGTTGATGCAGTATTTGGCCAGCCACTTGTGTGTATGTAGCGGACTCAGACCAGCAGATTCCCACTGTTTATCCACTGTTTGTGTTGATGCAGTGTTTGGCCAGCCACTTGTGTGTTTTGGGGGCTCAGACCAGCAGATTCCTACTATTTATCCACTGTTTGTGTTGATCTAGTGTTTGGCCAGCCACTTGTGTTTATGTAGGGGACTCAGACCAGCAGATTCCCACTGTTTATCCACTGTTTGTGTTGATCTAGTGTTTGGCCAGCCACTTGTGTGTATGTAGGGGACTCAGACCAGCAGATTCCCACTGTTTATTCACTGTTTGTGTTGATCTAGTGTTTGGCCAGCCACTTGTGTGTATGTAGGGGACTCAGACCAGCAGATTCCCACTGTTTATCCATTGTTTGTGTTGATGCAGTGTTTGGCCAGCCACTTGTGTGTATGTAGGGGACTCAGACCAGCAGATTCCCACTGTTTATCCACTGTTTGTGTTGATGCAGTGTTTGGCCAGCCACTTGTGTGTATGTAGGGGACTCAGACCAGCAGATTCCCACTGTTTATTCACTGTTTGTGTTGATGCAGTGTTTGGCCAGCCACTTGTGTGTATGTAGGGGACTCAGACCAGCAGATTCCCACTGTTTATCCACTGTTTGTGTTGATGCAGTGTTTGGCCAACCACTTGTGTGTTTTGGGGGCTCAGACCAGCAGATTCCTACTATTTATCCACTGTTTGTGTTGATCTAGTGTTTGGCCAGCCACTTGTGTTTATGTAGGGGACTCAGACCAGCAGATTCCCACTGTTTATCCACTGTTTGAGTTGATCTAGTGTTTGGCCAGCCACTTGTGTGTTTTGGGGGCTCAGACCAGCAGATTCCCACTGTTTATTCACTGTTTGTGTTGATCTAGTGTTTGGCCAGCCACTAGTGTGTTTTGGGGGCTCAGACCAGCAGATTCTCACTGTTTATTCACTGTTTGTGTTGATGCAGTGTTTGGCCAGCCACTTGTGTGTATGTAGGGGACTCAGACCAGCAGATTCCCACTGTTTATCCATTGTTTGTGTTGATGCAGTGTTTGGCCAGCCACTTGTGTGTATGTAGGGGACTGAGACAAGTTTATTTAATGTTCAGTGACCCATTTGCAGGCACAGGGGTGTTGAGGAGCTGGGTGTGCAGGAGACAGACAATTACAAAGGTTTACAGTTCAAATGCTACATGTATCTTCAAAATACAGATAATAAGTAGATAAATATTGAAATTAATATAAAATACCATTCTTTGTTTAACACTTAACCAAACTTAACCAACATACACACACACGCTAACTCAGACAGTTCCCTAACTACCTTACCATCCCGCAGGAGGCCATGTCGGAGGTGCCGGTGGTGGGGTCGCCAGTTCCGGAGTACGAGGTGGAGGAGGAAAAGGAAGAGGAGGACGAGGAGGAGGCACGGATAAGGAAGAAGAAAAGATTATTACCTGTAGCCCTCCCTCCAGCTGATAAGGGGATATTAAGGAGCCCTTCCTACAGGTGTGTCTGTCTACCTGTGTGTCTCTTTCTATCTCTCCTTTTCATTTTTCCAGTTTCCCATTATTTTCTCCACCCTCTCACTGTCTTTTCTCAGCCTCTCACAACCTGTCACACCCTCTCCCAGCTATTCACAGCCACTCACAGCCTCTCTCTCTCACTCTATCTCATTCCCAGTGTATCCAGACCATTCCAGACTTACCCCAAACTGTCCCCAAGACTTCCAGTCCATCCCAACTTCTCACAGCCTCTTCCAGCCTTTCACAGTCTCTCTCTCTCTCTCTCTCTCTCTCTCTCTCTCTCTCTCTCTCTCTCTCTCTCTCTCTCTCTCTCTCTCTCTCTCTCTCTCTCTCTCTCTCTCTCTCTCTCTCTCTCTCTCTCTCTCTCTCTCTCTCTCTCTCTCTCTCTCTCTCTCTCTCTCTCTCTCTCTCTCTCTCTCTCTCTCTCTCTCTCTCTCTCTCTCTCTCTCTCTCTCTCTCTCTCTCTCTCTCTCATTCCCAATGTATCCAGACCATCCCAGACTCACCCCAAACCATCTCCAAGACTCCCCTTCTCTCTTCCTCTCCTCTCCCTCTCTCTCCCTCCCCTCTCT
Organism: Scylla paramamosain; assembly: GCF_035594125.1. Classification (NCBI taxonomy): domain Eukaryota; kingdom Metazoa; phylum Arthropoda; class Malacostraca; order Decapoda; family Portunidae; genus Scylla; species Scylla paramamosain. The sequence continues at coordinate 14,376,260 of NC_087190.1, forward strand.
CACTCTCCTAACTCTCCCCAGGAGAGGCCCCAGTGGTGAGCAGATGGTGATGCTGGAGATGATACTGGCATATTGAGTATTATAATTAGCCATAAACACTTGCTTGCTTACTTTCATGTCTACACAGGTTCGTTCGATGCAAGGAGTTGGCACAGGAGGCGTCCGAGGCTGTGTAGAGCGGCCGTCTGAACCTGGTGCCACAGCTTACTATGTTCAACAGGTGCGTGCGTGTGTGTGTGTGTGTGTGTGTGTGTGTGTGTGTGTGTGTGTGTGTGTGTGTGTGTGTGTGTGTTTTGTGTGGTCATTTCACTATCTATCTATCTGTTTAGTTTGTCTCCATCTGTCTGTCTTTCTGTCATTGGTCTGTCTGTCTGTCTGTGTATTGCAATGATTTTTCAGTTATGTATTTTATTTTTTATTCTTGTGTACTTGTGTCTGTCTGTATGTATGTATGTATCAGTCAGTGAGTCAGTCAGTCAGTCACTCAGTTAGTCAGTTAGTCAGTCATTCAGTCAGTCAGTTAGTCAGTCATTCAGTCAGTTAGTGAGTTAGTCAGTTAGTCAGTCTGTCAGTCACTCACACAGTGTTAATCCTCCTCTTCCTCCTCCTCCTCCTCCTCCTCCTCCTCCTCCTCCTCCTCCTCCTCCTCCTCCTCCTCCTCCTCCTCCTCCTCCTCCTCCTCCTCCTCCTCCTCCTCCTCCTCCTCCTCCTCCTCCTCCTCCTCCTCCTCCTCCTCCTCCTCCTCCTCCTCCTCCTCCTCCTGTTCCCCACCACCCCTGCCGAGAGGTGAGTGTATGTACGTGTGTGTGTGTGTGTGTGTGTGTGTGTGTGTGTGTAGTAATAATAGTAATGCTATGTACATATATAAATACTGTTAATATTATTGATAAAAAATATTGATGATGATGATGATGATGATTCAGTGGTGATTATGAAAATGTGCATTACAATAGTGTGTGTGTGTGTGTGTGTGTGTGTGTGTGTGTGTGTGTGTGTGTGTGTGTGTGTGTGTGTGAGGAATAATTGAATAATTGAATAATTGATGCTCTCTCCTTTGCTATTCATTATATACATGGACAGATGCCTGAAGGAAGTGTGTGTAAGGGAGGATAAAGAGATCATGCTGGCCTATGCAGACGATGTCGCTGTCGTGACAGGAAGCCAACAAGATCTTCAAGAGGCCATGACAAGATGGAATGATGTTTTAAATAGGGAAGGAATGAGAATGAACAAACAAAAAACTTATTTACTAGTGGACAAGCAACAAGTGATGGTGTGGCTCTGAGCCACTGTAGTAGGGATGTTATGGTTTAAGTGTAGGAAGTTGCAAATGCTCACCTAATAATTGCACCTTAGTAGAAAAACACAAACAGGAAGTTTATGCAAGTTTTTATCCTTATATAAAATGTTGTATTGCATCAAACCTCCATACATTACTGTCTCTATCCAGTATGAGACCGGTGTTCAGGAAGCACAAGCATGTGCTGAATAACAAGAAGCCGGCATTGGTGAAGGTGACAACATTTCATCTATTTATACATACTTTTTATTATTAAAGCTTATCTTATAATTATTTCTGAAGAGATTGACTAATTTTTGTAGTATTTATGACTTAGAACTATGATAAAGCTATGAATTGATATAATTCCTGATTTGTTTTATCTTTTCATTATCCTTCCTTTGTTAATTGAGCATTTTATATTACTTAGCTTAAAAATGCAAGAACGGTTCAGAAGTATCCAACCTTGGGCTAAGGGCCAAAATTATGGTATCATTCAAAATGTCCTTCAAAGAAAGCCCTCTGTAATCCAACACACTTAGCCCATTAATCCTTCCATTTCTCATCAATTTGTTCAACATTCATATTTTTCCCTTATAGGGTTGAACAATTTTCATGGGTTCAGAGCAAAAGGCTTCCTCATTCCTCCCCAAGGTATTCTCGGATGGTAAGCAGGTTTGACTCTGGAGCAAACCTGACCAAGGGCTACTGCCCAAGGCTACAGAGGTTCCTCTCCCTGAGGCTGAATGCACCATGTGAGATGGTTCTGTTATGTGGATGAATGTCATGGTGGATAGCAGTGCCACCACATTCCTACAATCATCCATCACTCCACTGCTCAAACGCTTCTGCAACCAATGATAGGTATGCTGCCACATTCTGCATGGTCTCCTTGGCTCTCAGATAAGGATACTGTCAACAGGTTTGGGATTGCCAAAAAATCATAAGGAGCTATGTCTGAAAAGTCCAGAGAGAGAGAGAGAGAGAAAGAATGAGCAAGAGAAAGAGTAGGATGAAGCAAAGGAAGAGTCAAGAGGGAGGAAGAGAGAGTAGGACAAGAAAAAACAGAACAAATAAAATCCCCTACACGTCTTGTCTCCATTCACACAAGCCATGAAAAGCTTGTCCATCCCTGAGTGCTCAGAAGCAAGTGTTCCACTGATGATGTGGAAACTTGAGACACCCAATCATTTAATGGGCTTTAGTAGGTTTTGTCACCAGTCTTCTGTGTGTCACTGACTACATTTTGAAATTTTTATCTGTTCTATTTAATTTTGTGTGTATGTACACAATGTTTATGGTCAATAAACTATTTATAAAACTATTTATCTGTGTGAGTAAGATAAAAGCAGTTATTGTTATTATTATTATTATTATTATTATTATTATTATTATTATTATTATTATTACACATTTTCCTCCTTGTATTTAAATATTATTATTATTATTATTATTATTATTATTATTATTATCATGAATTGGTTCTTGTTTATAAATAAAATACTGTAACTGATTATTATTTTTTTTATCATTCATTTAGACTCTCTCTCTCTCTCTCTCTCTCTCTCTCTCTCTCTCTCCTCTCTCTCCTCTCTCTCTCTCTCTCTCTCTCTCTCTCTCTCATAAAATGACTCTGGTGAGGAACTCTAATAATTAAAGTGCTAAAAAATCCATTAAACTACGAGAAATAAGACAAATAATTAATGACACACCTAATAACACAAACAAGGAGTAATAAACAAAACTTAAGCCAGAAAACACGAAAAGATAAAACTATCATATAAAGAAATACGAAGTTAAAAAAAAAATCATGAATATCAAATAAATAACTCACATATAATCAATAAACACGTAAGGAACAGTAAATAAACAATTAAGCCATTCATTTGCAAGGGCCACAGTCAGAAAGTGAAAAAAAAAAAAAAATGCTTAGTTAAATACCGAGGCTAAATAAAACAAGGAATTAGACAAATGACAAATAATTAATAAATACATAAGGAATAATGAATAAACAAAAATTAAGCCAGGAAGACTATTATAATTATTGCAAGGAGACGATATGTATGTATGTATGTATTGTATGGTAATTCGAGGTTAAAATGGCTCAAATCTGACCCAACAGCAGGCCATAAGTGAAGGTGTTCCTCAAGGCAGGGAAGGGGGGGGGGGGAGCAATGAATAGGGGAGGGGCTATAAACTATTGGGGGGGTATTAATTAATGACGCATCCAGTTTAGCGTGTGTGTTATATTTCGCGTTGTGATAATTTAAAGGTTTTCTCGCGTTTTTATCTTTATTTATTGATTGATTTTATTTAATTTATTTTATTTTTTTTGGCAGGTGTTATATTTGTTGAGTGTTTTAAGTAACTGTGGCTCATTGCATCAAAACTCCATTCATTACCTTCGTGGGAAGGTTCAATTTGGCAAGGTTTTATTTCGCATTTTGGGTTTTGTAGTAAATTATGCATTTTCTCATATTTTTCTTTGCTGGTATTGTCCCTTCCACGCCATATATGACTGGAAAGTTGGGGGCGCCTTCCCCCCCCCCCACCCATCCACTGCTACGTTTTTTTTTTCTTAATCAGTCAGTCAACCAATCAATCAATCCCCTTCATGAATCATACCCATTTCCAGGTGTCACCCCCACCCATAGATCTCTCATTCTGTCATGTATGAACAAGTGCTAAGGGCAAGCTGAACAAGTACAAAGGGCAAGCCAGCTGTCTCTTTTAATATTCTTGCCTGAAATAACATTACAAATGAGGGTCTATTAATCATCCATTAAATAATCCATTTTTATTGCTTTCTCATTCTTCTTGCTCTGTGTATTGTTAAATTGGATGGTTATATCATTGTCCCTTCCTGTGTTTTAGTGTGCCATTACCTGTCCTCTTCTTCCAGCTGATATTTAGTTTGTACTAAAATAGACTGGCATAACTTTACAATTTATACACAAATAACAACATAAACCAATAATGCATTGATATTATGCATGATAGGAGTGGACATTTCCACTCTACATCATTAATGAATGCATGATGAGACGCACACTATTACAAAGCTAATGAGTTCAAATAAAAAACACTCAATATACAATTTTCAATAACTTTATTAAAAATAGCAATCTTTATAAATCATGAAACTAGAAAACTTTAAGAACCTGGGGCTATAACATCAAATGCACAATAATGCAAACACTTTTTACAACACACACTCTTTAATGATATTTCCTAATATACAGTATAATTCCAAACAGAGAGAGAGAGAGAGAGAGAGAGAGAGAGAGAGAGTGATGAACTACCTGGGGTCATAAATGTAAAGTACAGGTATCAGTCAGGCAAAGCATAGTGCTTGCCTGTCTCATATGGAATGTAAAAACATGGCTTCATATCATTCCAGACCTGGGATTATGGCCAAAAGTTACCAAGCAGTGGTGAGCAAAATCCAGTAGAGTAATATTCAGTATCATTGAATTACTGACAAAGTAAAGATCATTATGTGCAATGATACTCACTACCTAGGAGCATTTCAGGTTACTACCAAGAATCTGACCATGCTGGCAGGGATGGTTAGGCTACAACACATTACATACTTCTCCATTCAAATCAGTCAGCTGATTAAATGGTGAGTTAAACCATTTTGATCATCTAAATCATATTAAGGCATTGGATGAGACCTGGACAGCTTGGGTCATCACCATACATAGGTACTCCAACTACTCTGTGGGAGGCACTTGATTGTGGGCAAAGAGTCATCACAATACCAAACACCATCCTTGACAAAGCACAGCATGGCCCACTCATCCACAGGAACCCAGCCATCTCTAAGGAGCAAATCAATGCTGCCCAGTGTCACTCCTCATCACTTTTAGGGAATAAGAAGTAGATCCCACCCCAGCACCAATCTTTACATAGAATATAATACAGAGGACAAAGAAGGAATACAAACAGGGCACATGGTATGGTATAGAAACACCAACCCTCACTTTTGGAAAACCCCAGCCACTCAGTAGGAGACCAGCCAGTCACCATGGCTATCACCTGGGGATTCTTAGGAACAGGTGTTAGGTATAGAATGAGAGATAAAGAAAACTCCCAATACATTTCAAGTCTATACGCAAGTCTCCATAGATAGACAAAAAAGTGTTCATGAATTAAACACAATATTGTAAGTTTTAAATGTTATGTGGTACCTTAGATAGATGGACAGGTCACTTGAGAAGAGAAAATAAGAAAATGTCTTAGGAAGAGTATTTTGTCATATGTATGAATATATATGACTGTATGACATAGATGACTGGTGAAGTAGATTTTGTCCCTTATCAGAGTGGGTTGTGTAGCTGAAACAAATTAATGATTATCAAAACAGAGACACATTTGAGCTGATTGGTGAATTACAGTTTCAGAGTGGATACAGCATACACTGGGATGATAAAACTACTGCAGTCATAAAGTAGATGAAAAAATACTGTGGGGAGGAATGTAAAGCAGTAACATATGCAACAAAAGAAAGAAAGAAAGAAAGAAAGAAGAGAAAGAAAGAAAGAGAGAGAGAGGAGAGAGAGAGATGAGAGAGAGAGAGAGAGAGAGAGAGAGAGAGAGAGAAGAGAGAGAGAGAGAGAGAGAGAGAGAGAGAGAGAGAGAGAGAGAGAGAGAGAGAAGAGGAGAGGAAGAGAGAGAGAGAGAATGATGTGACATGACATCTTTAAGTACAAATGAGTATATAGTAACCATACACTGATACTTGTCCCCTTATACAGTGATAAGTTTACCCAAACACAATGGACCACGGATGGAACTTTTGGAGGCTAAAGTGCTCCAGGTGACTGGTGGACTCCATTTCATTGCGGAGGTCCAGGATTCTCTGCACAGTTGGGCTTTTGGTGTCAGTGGAAGTGGTGGCAGTGTGGCAGCAGTAACAGTTTTGGTCTTCCTATGGGCAAGTTCTGTAGGATTCATATTCTCCCTCCTCATGAGGGACATCAGTGTGAAGGGTCAACGGAGCATCAATTCCCTCCTCAGGCAAAGAATGATGGATGCAATTTTCTGTTTCTTGTTGTTGCTCCACCTTTTCAGAGTGCTTGAGGCGCTCGTCAGCCACCTTTCCACTGGTGGTGGGTGTCTCAGACTCACTGGTTCCTGTTCCACATCAAGAGTGTTAGCAGATGCCACTTGTATTTCATCTACTTAGTACATTACATCATTACATAAATAACTGGTGTTATCTGATATTAAAGTGCTAATGAGCAACATGCCACAGAAATCTGTTTATTTCAAGAAAATTATGAAGATAATAATAATGTTTCGTTGCACTTCATAAGATGGCTCAGTTTTTACTACTCACCAACACTGCTAAAGATAGCAACTGGACTCTTAAGGACGCTGCTTATCTTCTCGAGCTGCTGAAGGTCATGATCTGCTTCCTTTTCCTGCACCAGCTTTGATATCAAATCCTGCAGGAAACAACTGTGTTAATTCACATTTTGAATAAATCTAATAGATGAAATTTCACTTACAACACCTTATGTGTCTCTGGTGACTCATGGAGGACAGATACATCACCTGAGAGTAAATGGGTCAGTGAAGAAGTTGACCCTTGATCCTGGCTAATCACATTAAGTACATTAAACACTCCTGTTAACTAATAAATGAGGTGTAGATTTCTCTGGAAGGTTACATTACACTACTTCCCTGGCATTTGAAAACATTTTGCTCTACATGAACTCATATGGAAGCTTTACTGCAACATTAAATCTCAGCTAGATGCCAGATGGTGTAGCCTCCATCACAGAGCAAGGTAATGATATGAAGGCTTAGTACTTTGGTCAACACCTGAATAAGAACCGTTTGAGATGCAGCAGAGATCACTAACCTGCCAGCAATTGAATAAGAAGTGTGTGAGATGCAGCAGAGATCACTAACCTGCCAGCAATTGAATAAGAAGTGTGTGAGATGCAGCAGAAATCACTAATCTGCCATGACATGAATAAGAAGTGTGTGAGATGCAAAAGAGAGCACTAACCTGCAGAGTGGTTTTGCTTCATTTCCTCTCATTCATGATGGAGGCTGGCAAGGTCTAACTCGCGTTCTCGAGCTTGTTACTTCATCACTCCTCACTGCAACTGGTAGATGGTGATGTAGTCACCTGAAGAAGGATAAAATTCTTCATTAAAAGACCAAGGAAATGGCATACAGTAAACAGTAAACACTTCCTCCACTTCACTTTTACAGATGATTCAAATGAGCAAAAAAACATGCACACACCGATGGACTCTGTCTTCTCATGCACTACAGCATGCTCAAGCTGCTACTTCCTGTCACTTAGCTCAGCCACCTCCTTCATGCTGCAAGTTAACCTGCTCTCCAGGACCCTGTGAGCCTCCTGCAGTTGTTGCAGCTTCTGTTAAAGCTCAGTTCCTCCCAATCCTGTTGTTTCTCCTGATAAAACAATAAGTTTGTTTCTCTCAACTTTTCTTAATACAGCCTCAATAAACAAATCCAATAACAATGCTTTTTATTTTGTTATTAATTCAAAAAATTGAGCAACAGTGAGGAAAAATTATTTGCTTTATTATTAGAGAATATAAACTTTCTTACCTTTTGGTTCAGTTATGACATCTTCAGACAACTTTTCATGAGCAAGAGATTCTCCCAGCAGTTTGTTATACTTATCCCTCTCACAGTCTAGCTGAACCTGAAGACTGCTGCACTCACTCTCCAACCTGCTAACCTCAGATGTCAGTGTAGCCACTTGACCCAGCAATTTCCCCTTGGTATCTGTACCTGGAGGTGAAAAATTGATGCAACAGAGGGCCAGACAAGAATGACCAATGGAAGTAATTAGACGTAATGTAAGAAGTGGGTATAAGACTAAGGGAAATAGAAGGGCAATGGAGAGAGGGTTAGATGCACCAGAAATGTCTGTGGAGCCAGGAAAAATTTTAACTTGTAACAGAGATAACTAAGAGCAACTGTGAATGAATGTGATGTGGCCTCATCCCATGACTGGGAAAATGCAAAAGCAGCACCTCAGACACCAGGACCATGATGACTGGCAGCTCCCAAAATTAGCTGCTGGCTTTTGTACTCCTAGTCACCACAGGAGGCTCATCCACAGCTAAATCCTATCAGCTGATCATCTTGGGTGAAGTAATTGTTTATCAGTCTGGCTGTTGAGTCCTGATGCAGAGATGTGTGTGTGTGTGTGTGTGTGTGTGTGTGTGTGTGTGTGTGTGTGTGTGTGTGTGTGTGTGTGTGTGTGTGTGTGTGTGTGTGTGTGTGTGTGTGTGTGTGTGTGTGTGTGTGTGCACTTTGGAAAGCCTCCCTCCAAGGAGAATGTCAGTTTGATATACAAATATATATTCATGTGGATGGTAGCTCACATTTAGCTTCTGAGTTCTCACATGAAGACATGCCATCCTTGTCTTTTTCCTCTGAGGGAGTGACTTTATACTCTGTGATAAGTGCATGCAGCTCACTATTCTGTCTTGTGACGTTTTTGATTTCTATCTGTGAAAGACACAAGAAGGCAGTAAGTTAACTTGTTTAACATGCCACATCATTTTATATATATTATGCCAAGTTTAAACAGGAAAGCCTCACCAGAAGCATCAACTAAAGACCAAAGTGATTAACAAATCTTTCACTTTACCACCCTTAATGACAAAAGCTGCTGATGTAGCATCCCCATCCATATCCTGCATTTTTACACCTTCATGATTCCATTAGATTACATTAGATTACATTAGAACAGTATGTGACCAATGACGTCTCCATTCTACATTGCCATGGACAAGAATACAGGGGCTTTACTGAACATAAACCAAGGACGCCTCCATTCTACATTGCCATGACAAGAATACCGGGGCTTTACTGAACATAAACCAAGGACGCCCTCCATTCTACATTGCCATGACAAGAATACAGGGCTTTACTGAACATAAACCAATGACGCCTCCATTCTACATTGCCATGACAAGAATACCGGGCTTTACTGAACATAAACCAAGGATTCCCTCCTCCTCTCTCTAAGGGTTAGGGTTCTCTCAACAGTTACAGCGTGGTGTGAGAGATGCAGTGCTGTCAAGGCTTTACTATTTACAGGAAGCAACACACCAATAAATAAATGTTACTTTGGAAATGAAACTGAATAATCAAAGGCTTTATATCTCATGAACTTCCCTTCTTTAATAAACTGTCTTCAAGCTGACAGACTCCAGTAGTATTGCATCTTAGGAATATTCTACAGCTGATTTCATAATAACTGCTCTCTAAAACTGACTACATGCCTCCTTCCCTACCTCCTACAGACTCTACTCAACAATTGTTGTTATTCTGTTCATGCTGGTGTGACAGTTAACCAGTATATTAATTCCTTAGTTATGTACACTCTAGAATGGTGGTTCATTTTATCTACCAGTGATTTGAATTCCCAGCTTCTAAGTATTACATTATTATTTGTTGATTGGTACCATTTGTATGCAATCAGAGAAAGATTTCAATATAAAAACATATCCATGTTACTGTTACCTTTCAGAATGTAAACCAAAATGAAAGCTATGTAAATTTCTTGGTTCTTGTGCTTCTTCAAATGCAGTCCCTTGTCTGGTTTCTCTGTCAATTCTAATTTCTTATTGCTCTGTGGAAAAACAAAGTGCAAATGTTTAGGATGAACTGATTCAATAATATTGCTTTCACAATTTCAATATTGTTCACAATTTCTGCAGGAAGTTTACTCCATATATTTACTATACGATTAAAGAAAAAATGTTTGGCCTTGTGGGATTTAAAACGTTTGGGTATAATCTTGAATCCATTATTTCTTGTTAGGTAGAATGAATGAGGAGGAGGAGGAGGAGGAGGAGGAGGAGGAGGAGGAGGAGGAGGAGGAGGAGGAGGAGGAGGAGGAGGAGGAGGAGGAAGGAGGAGGAGGAGGAGGAGGGAGAAACAAAGATAGGAGGGAAGGAAGAAAGGAAGAAAAGGGAATAGAGAGAAGAGAGAGAGAGAGAGAAGAGAGAGAGAGAGAGAGAGAGAGAGAGAGAGAGAGAGAGAGAGATGAGAGAGAGAGAGAGAGAGAGAGAGAGAGAGAGAGAGAGAGAGAGAGAGAGAGAGAGAGAGAGAGAGGAGTTGGTAAGGAAAATTATTACAATGGTCCAAGGTGAAGAACAGGGACTGGAATGAGAAGTGGAAGAAGCATATAGAATTGGAAAATATAGTGAAGGAGGTAAAAGACCATTAAAAGTGAGAATGAGATCCCAAGTTACAGTAAAGGAGATCCTAGTGAGAACTGGGAAGCTGGCTGAAAATTCAAAATACAAGAATATTTGGGTAAAAAAGAGATATGAACTTGGAAGAAAGGGAAAAAGAGAAGGATCTGAGGAATGAAGCCAAGCAAAAAAAACGAGAGAAGTACAGAGACCGAGAAGCAGAAATTTTATTGGAGGGTACTAGATATGAAACTAAGGAAATGGTATATTCAGGAAAGGGAACAAGAAATGAAAGAACCACAACAGCAGACAGACAAATTGCATGTGGTGGGAGAAGTAGTATATTAAGAGTAATATATACAAAACAAACTTCATGTAAACAAATAAAATTTTTCAGAAAACTTGTCACACAAAACCTTATTAACAACTCACCTTCTCCTTCTGCGGCATTTCCTTCCTTCTTATCTTTCTCCTTTCCTTCTCCATCTTCCTCCTCCTCCTCCTCCCTCCTCTCCTTCCTCTTTCTTTCCACCTTCCTCCTCCTCTTGTGACTCTTAACTCTCTTCCTCCTCGTCCTCCTCTTCCCCTGTGCTTCCCTCCTCTGAAAGAAAAGACTTGTTTAAAAAGCAAGCAAATATAGTAGTAATAGTAAAAAAAAGTCAATGAAATGAAAGTTTATACACATATGAAATTAGTGAAAATTTGACACCAAACATTCTCTATCTGTAACATTACATCAGAATGACGAGAACACAAGATATGAAAAGTGAAAGGGAATGATGTATATAACAAAGAAAAACATTGTATAATGACATATGACAGGAAAATAATCTTGTATACTTGTCCCTTAAATACTTGCTTCCTTGTATATTAACTCCCAAAATGCTCATTCCTTGTACTCTCATTTTCAAAACACCTCTTCCTTATATATTGTCACTCAAACACTCCTTTCTTGTACACTTATTCCTAAATCACTCCTGTCTTCCTGTAATTCTCATTCTCCAAACACTCGTGCCTCTGCACACCCAGTTCCTCAAAACATTTCTTCATTGTTTACTCATCCCCGCAAACACAGCAACTTTCTTGTATACTCAGCTCTCAAAAGATGCATTTTTAAACATCCATAACTCCTTTTATTTTCATTCCCCAAACACTCCCGGCTGTGCACACTCCAGCACGTTAACACAATAACCAAGCAATACAACACGACTACTGGCACCATCCAGATCTGGCCCCAGCACCCCTGCCTCCTTGCGTGCCAGCTCCAGCAATGCACGGCCACAGCGGCAGTACGCGTCACCACACTCGGGCGCCTGCTCCCCACACAGCTCCACCAGGGACTCTGTTGCCTCCTGGAGTGGTAAGGAGTGTCAGTTAAACCTGGTGTTTACTTTCACTATGATATGAAACAATTAACAACACAGAAAACAACACAACTAGGTAACATGCAACACATACCACACCTAAGCAACAGACACACCTCGAAGGCAGCGACAGCAGATTTGAAGTCCCCCACCAGGAGGTGTCGCTTGCCCCTAGAGAAACGGTCGAACGCTGCTGCACTTGCCGCACGTCCAAGGGGAGCAAGCAAACAGGCCATCATCAAACAAGTCTCGACTTTAACCATTCGTTATTTACACCATCATATATTGTGGAGTAACTTCATGTTTAGTATATCTTAACATGGAACATTATTAAGAATGTGTACATGCTTGTACTATTTGATAAATTATGTGGTCAGCTACACTTTCCACTCACACTCTCATCCATCACCAAAATTAAACTAACCCCCTATTACTTTCCTCCCACCCTCAGAATTATTAAACTAACCTCCAGTCACATTCTTCTGACACCCTCATCCCTCACTAAAAATTAATACCAACTGGCAAAATTACCAAACTAACCTCTAAATATCATCCTCCCAACCATCTAGTCTCTCACTAAAATTAATCTCACCAAGCACGATTATCAAGCTAATATCCAATCACTTTCCTCTGACCCTCAAAATCCTTTCCAGCTGGTAGAATTATTAACCTATACTCCAGTCACTTCCACCCTCTCATCCCTCATTAAAATTAATCCCAGCCTTCAAAATTATTGAACTAACCTCCAGTCAAAGAAATATCACTGGGTTTTGTGGGGGATATTGTCACTGCACTAAGGGATGCACACAATTTCTCGTAAGTTTTCACATTTTGCGTTCAACTGTACCGGTCTAAGTGGAGGAGTGAAAAAGTGACACCTAATGAATAGTTGCCACAAAACTTATTCTCATTACTTTTTGTTCCTTGTCATTTTTCTTTCAGGCTTTTTTCATCATCACAGCAGCTTGAAATTTTGAAAATACATGCTATTTGAGGAGGTAGCTGTACATGTGAAAAAAAAAGAAGGGAAACAAACATCCATACTTGTGACTGATATGAAAAATAAACTATACATATAAATGTATATTTCACTTTTCTTTCTAGCAATTAAAAAATGTACATACGACAGTATTTCTTTCTTTTCCTCAATAAATACGACAACAGTATTTTTCCTTCCCTTCAGTACACCCAGCCTTTCCCTTAGTACATATCACAGTACTTTTCCTTTTTGCTCAGTGCATATGAGAATAATTTTCCTTTTCCTCCATGCATATGACACTACTTGCCCTTTTCCTTTTCTTTCCCTAAATAGAGAAGACAAGACAGAAATTTTCTTTCCCTCAATACACAACACTATTTTTTCTCCCACTCTCTCTCTTGTACAGAGTCAGTTTCAATGTACTGGAAGGTTATGCCTACGGGAAACTGAAGGACAACTCAAGCAACGAGTGGACGGGCACGGTAGGAGCTCTGCAGTCAGGGGAAGCTGACCTCACTGTCTCTGAATTGTCCATCACTGAGGAGAGGTTGAAAGTTGTTACCTACACCCAGCCTATCTATATCATCAGGTGAGAGATACAGGTGATGATCAAATAATATTTTAAAGATGTTGAACAAAGTGCTCCCTTAACAGATTAATTGGATCAGCAAAATGTTCAGAATATGAAATGTCAAATAATTAGATTGATCTATCTATATGCCAGGCTGGCAGTCCTATACAGGGTGGCCCAGACACTACACTATACACTCACATACAACATTGACACTGTTAATCCACGGGTAATCTACTGGGTTGGCTACAGTGTGTCCCTCATTGTGTACACATCATACTCTGCCACACTGGTCTCACATCTTGCTGTGGAGCAGCCTGCATCTCTGCCATTCAGCAACCTGCGGGACCTGTCTAGGCAGTCAGGCTGGGATGCTGGATGCAACAACAATGACCTCTTCCAAGTGACAGCCTCGGTGGGTCCTTGGCTTCTTGCTGTGTGAACTGATATACCATCCAGTAGTAGCAGTAGTAGTAGTAGCAGTAGCAGTAGTAGTAGCAGTAGTAGTAGTAGTAGTAGTAGTAGCAGTAGTAGTAGTTTTAATTTCTCAAACAACAGTCCCATTGCTTTAATTTCCTGCCTATCTAAAGTTTTTAATCTACCCTTAATAGGAATATTCTTAAACATCTATTACTTCACAGCCTACTTGTATCTGATCGCCAGTATTAGGGTCCATCAAGGCTGCTCCACTGGTCATCTGGCTTTCCTTACTGAATCTTGGTCATCATACTCTTTTAGAGATTTTTGGTGAAACTTTTGCTGTTGCCTTGGATATATGAAAAGCTTCTGATAGTCTGGCACAAAGCTTGCATTTCCAAACTACCCTCCTACAGCTTCTTTCCTTCTCTGTGTAACTTCATCTCAAGTTTCCTTTCTGACCATTCTATTGCTGCTGTGGTAGACGGTCACTGTTCTTCTCCTAAATCTGTTAACAGTGGTGTTCCTCAGGATTCTATCGTCATTCACTCTCTTCCTATATTCATCAATGATCTTCTAAACCAAACTTGTTGTCCTATCCAATCCTACACTGATTATACTAACCAGCATTTTTCCAGGTCTTTTCATGGACATCCAACCTTTCGGGAGGCAAACAGTTCACACAGGGAAGCCACAGAATACCTCACTTGTAATCTCTCTCTAAAATTTCTGACTGGGGCAGAGCAAACCTGGTATTGTTCAATGCCTCAAAAACTCAATTCCTCCATCTATCAACTCAACACAACCTTCCAGACAACAAGTATCCCCTCTTCTACACTGAACCTCCTCAGTCTGGAAACTGGAAATTTCATATCTCATCTCTAGCTAAAACAGCTTCTATGAAGTTAGGTATTCTGAGATGTCTGCCAGTTTTTCTCACCCCCCCCTCAGCTGCTGACTCTGTACAAGGGCCTTATCCATCCATGTATGACAAATCCATGTATGAAGAGTTTTAAAGAAAGGACTTACTTATTACTGGTTACACTTGCAATAACACAATATCACGTCCAACACCTCACGGTCACTTGATGCAAGTCACTCATTACCCGACCAACTCATCTCAGCTTCAAGACAACTCAATCTGGAAATAACAGATAAAGGAAATAGGTTGGGCTTTTAATCTTCAAGGGACACATTAAAAATTCTATGTCAAACCAATAGTAGTGAAGAATTCAGTCCCAGATTAATAGAGAAATGCAAGAGTCAACAGTGAAATGTAAACAGCAGGTAATTGGTGTCATTGTGCCTGCCATTCAGTGGAAGGAGAGGTAAATAAGTTGTCAATGTCCCTCCTACATAAAAAATACATAGAGTACATTTATGCACACTACTGCCTATTAATTTATTCTCCCTCAGCAACACTGGATTATATTTAACACCTGCTCACTAACTACTGTCTGTGAAGTAAATCACTGAAACTAGAAACATCACTTATCATCTCTCTCTCTCTCTCTCTCTCTCTCTCTCTCTCTCTCTCTCTCTCTCTCTCTCTTTTTGTCTCTCTCTGTCTCTCTCTGTCTCTCTCTCTCTCTCTCTCTCTCTCTCTCTCTCTCTCTCTCTCTCTCAGAAGTACTTATAGAACACTGTAAATACTAGTAACACCTTGAATTGTTTTGCTTTGATCAATTGTTACGTGATACTGGCTCCACTATTTCAGCTTTTACTGTGTTTTCACTCTTGACACTGTGGGAGCAAAGATTGTCTTCCTTACGATATAGTACACAGTCAATGCCACACACAGCAACACTGTTCTTCTGTTCCTCCAAGCTTTGAGTTTCCTCACTACAGTATCCTTTAGAATAAGCCCCACAAGGATCTTCCTCACCTCTGTCAGCTTGCAGTCTCTCAAAAAAAAGGGCCTCAGTCAAGATTCTCCTCCAGGCCAGGCCACATGCTGCTTCTGTCTCCAAGAACACACCTACTCATTTCACTGATATAAGCAACCTTTTCAAAGTCCCTCAGAGCCTCTTCCATTTCTAACAATAAGCAATATTTAATTGGTTCCTAAACACACACACACACACACACACACACACACACACACACACACACACACACACCTGCAAGAATTTGTCTTACCCTTAGCCAGTACTCATCTTATACATATAAACAGCAGATAGCACACCTAGAGTGGTCACCACTTCCTGTGAGTGGCAGTGCACAGCTGTTTTCAGTATGAGTGGAAGGTCCACTGTCACATAGTCTTGTGACAGGCTGGGCTGGACACTTGGTGAGCAGTTCTGGAACCTTCAGGGAGGTTTACTGCCAACCTGCACACTGAAAGGAAATGCAGTTTGAGTAAATGTACATATTATTATATAGAGACAAAAACAGTAGTGAGTTATCTAAGGAACTTATGACAGAGATACAGAAGAATTACAAAGATATTACATGGTCCAAGCCTTCAATTCAAAGTAAGTGCTTCAGATCTACACAAACAATTGAGACAGCTTCTAAAATCTACATAAACAATTCATGCAGCTTCTAATTCCATCAGTGAGCGTCATCAACCATTGGTCCCAGGTTAGCTCACAGTCATCCCCAAGTGACGCACACACCTGGCTCACTCAACCCCACATGCTTCATCGCTCTGTCTATCTCACTTGTCCACACCTGGCTCACTCAACCCCACAATTTCCACATTTTTTCCACACCTTCTCCACACTATTTCCACACTTTTCTACACAATTTCCACACATGGCTCACTCAATCCCACAATTTCCACACTTTTCCACACCTGGCTCACTCCATCCCAGAATTTCCACACTTGGCTCGCTCAGTCCCATGTGCTTGATCACTCTGTCTATCTCACTTGTCCACTTAGTTACATAACATTGTAAGCCCTCTCCATTTCTGACAATCCTACTTCCATCACTCTCAACAAGGCTTCACTCAACCCCTCAAAAGCCCAACAACTAGTTTCCAAGCCATTCTTTATTACCATCCTAACACACTTGTTCCCCCAACTGCTACTCCTAATATTCCACACAAACACCTTACTAGTCTCTCATCATCCATTTGCTCTAATCTAGACCCTGCCGAGGTACCCTGCACGAACACCCTCCAAAGCCACCAGCTCCGCCATCATGCCTTCCTTCGCCATCCATCTGACTCTTGCTCCTGCCCTCCACCTCCTGTTGCTGCCACGTCTGGAGTGCGTCAGCCAGCGTCGTGTAGCAGGTGGAATGGCGTCACTGCTGGGCCGTGGTGTCTGGGTGGGGCACAGCGGGAGGCAGGGGATGGGGTAGTCTGGAATGATTTGTTGGTGTTATGGTTGTAGTTGTTTTGTAGAAAGTATAGTTTAATTAGTTTCTTAGTAAATATAATAAAAATATAATAAAAAAATATATAATAAAAATAAAAAGAAGACGACGTAGCAGATCAAAGAAAAGGTGGAAAGATCACATTGGAGAGGACATGAGTGAGAGAGGATTGAGTGGAGAGAAGGTTGGGGACAGAGCCTTGGGGAGAAGACTAGTAAGGAAAAGTGACCCCATATGAATATGGGAGCAGCTGCAGAAGAAGAAAAAGAAGTAAATCTAATAAAATGAAATAGGATAAAAATTAAATACATTGTTAAGAATAGCATATCTCTCTCTCTCTCTCTCTCTCTCTCTCTCTCTCTCTCTCACCATGACTATTTTCCAGCCAGCCAGCTAGCCATTCAACCAACCAGCCAATCAATCAGTCACTCAGTTAGTCAGTCAGTCAGTCAGTCAGTCAGTCAGTCAGTTAGTCAGTCAGCCATTCAACCAGCCAGCTAGCCATTGAACCAACTAGCCAATCAATCAGTCACTCAGCTAGTCAGTCAGTCAGTCAGTCAGTCAGTCAGTCAGTCAGTCAGTCAGCCATTCAACCAGCCAGCTAGCCATTGAACCAACCAGCCAATCAATCAGTCACTCAGCTAGTCAGTCAGTCAGTCAGTCAGTCAGTCAGTCAGTCAGTCAGCCATTCAACCAGCCAGCTAG
>NC_087191.1:0-2500 GCF_035594125.1 Scylla paramamosain
GTCCATAGAATGCTGCTTCTGTCCCCTTGTCCAGAACCGCCTCGTGCACTGACGTCGACTCGAGCTGCTCGTTGGTAGATTGGCTGCTTCTGTAGCTGCAGGTGCTCGCCGTCTAGCGGCAGGAGGGTCGGTTCAGTGGAGACATCGTGGCACACCTCCCTGAGCATGCTGGCGGTCAGATCTGCTGCACCTCATCGTGCCTGATACATACTAGAACCTCCCCACCTTTTGCTGCACGTCATGGTGTGGTTGACGTCATTGGGGGAGCCACTACACACAAGTACTGGGGAGTCCTTCCATCGGCCAGCCGTACCTCAAGAGCAATGGCGTCGACAAATTCTTGTTTGTTGAGGCTGAAG
The DNA here is from genome assembly GCF_035594125.1 of Scylla paramamosain. Classification (NCBI taxonomy): domain Eukaryota; kingdom Metazoa; phylum Arthropoda; class Malacostraca; order Decapoda; family Portunidae; genus Scylla; species Scylla paramamosain. Next base: position 360 of record NC_087191.1, read on the forward strand.
CCCTTCGCTCTGATGGGCAGTGACGTTAGCCAGTTAGAGGCTCCCGTTTCCTGTGCAGTGAGGATTTTTCTCACTGTGGTTGCAGGCAGGATGTTTATCAGAGTCTTCGAGACAGTTTCGTTGATGTTGTTGCTATCTCTAGATATAATTCGTCCTTGCTCAGTGACTGCACTTTGGGCTATTTCACCATGTGCGTCCTGAGCACATGATCTTCTCTGTGAGGGACCAATGGTGAGCTTGAGGGAGTTGAGGTTCCTCCACAGTCGCCAACTTCTCAGGGGAGGTGATTCCCATCCCGCCCAGTCTTGGTGGAAGTTCGAGCAGCGCCCTTTCCCCATCTCCGATGGTGTGGTATCTCAGTAACGCTGGGAGGAAGGTGTTCCTTATCGAGACCTCCAGTGGTGCAAGGAGAGGGCTGATGCACTGGGATGGTGCGCATTAGGCGAATCTCCATCGATGCTAACGCAAGCCGTGGGTGTACTTGTGCAGAGTAGGCTGCATGAGGCTCAGTCCTGGCCATGTCAGACAGGACTTCCACCTCATGTATCCACTCCTTCACTCCACTCCACTCCACTATCTACTACTACTACTACTACTAGCACCTCTACCATTACTACTACTACTACTGCTACTACTACTACTACTACTACTACTACTACTACTACTACTACCACCACCATTACTACTACTACTACTACTACTACTACTACTACTACTACCACCATTACTACTATTACTACCACAATTACTACTGCTACTACTACTACTACTACTACTACTACCATTACTTCTACTGCCTGTAGGTGCACGGAGGCAGCTAAAGGATTTTAGACCCACACGGTGACGCGAATCGTTTATTGCATTTGGTCAAACCTGAAGACATACATAATAAACATGAGACATGCGTAGCACTACTAACTGTTATATACTGTATCAACGTAACGTATCACTAATTATGAATTATGCTAATCAGGGCAATCAACTCCTCGTAATACAGATGTGGAACTCACGTGTTTGGGGTCTCAAGGAGGCCTGTCACCAAGCAACACCTGTGTCTGTATTGTAGAGGTCCGATCTTTCCTGGAGTAGTCACACCCTAACTCGGTGGCGGTACAAAGGAATCTGTCCCTCCGGGCTTCGTTCCTGCTGGCCCTCGGCGCCTCACGCCTGCCCGTCTTACCCTTAGGTCAGCAATAGTTCCTGGGTGACTCATTCCTCTATGGAGATCCCTCTGTGTCTTATCTACCTTTCGCGTCATGTCATCAACTTTATCACGTAAACACGACCCTCACTACCTCTCTACAGCTAAGCTCTCCACAGCTAGTCCTTCTCACACAACTTCACTACTGCAATTAACTACTATAATGAATTTAGTTTCCTTAATCTCTATGCTAATTAACTTAGTTTCCTTAGTGTTTTACATGCCTCATATTAGTCTCTCACTGCCAGGTCCTAGTGTTTTACATGCCTCATATTAGTCTCTCACTGCCAGCCCCACAGGACCTTGTACTAGTACTACTATTATCACCACCATTACTACTACTACTACTACTACTACTACTACCACTACTACTTCCATTACTATATCTATTACTACTACTACTACTACTACTACGACTACTACAATCACCACCACCATCACCACCAACACCATTACTACTACTACTACTACTACCGTTACTACTACTACTGCTACTATTAATACGAGTACTTCTACTACAGCTAATAATAATAATAATAATAATAATAATAATAATAATAATAATAATAATAATACTGTGACTCCTACCTCTGTGTTCTACTGTGACGGCGATGTGTCAGTGAACGTAGCTTGGTATTGGAGTCGACTATTTTCTTTCTCAATATTCATCACTCACAACATCCTTGTGCAAGTGGGTTATCAAAATTCGTCTGGCGTTTTGCGATTTATTTAGAAAAAATAAATTGTCTTTACAGCTTAACAACAGTGCACTTCTTTACTACTCATTCACATGATTAAGATTATAAGCAAAGTTATTATGACTCTTGTGTCTTGGTCAGTCTGCGTCTGCCCCTAGACGTTCAATATTATTGCGCAATGTGGGTTGCACAATATTTTGGTTGTGCGTCTGTACTATCATAGTGTCTGGCTGCTACTGACG
>NC_087191.1:5000-12500 GCF_035594125.1 Scylla paramamosain
ATACAACTTTATACATTGTTATATTTTTCAAAAGTGTGCTTGTCTCTTACTGTCGTCCATTGTAGATCTTTAAGTACGGGAGTGACGTGATCATATTTCCTGAGTTTTTACAGTTTTTGTATGTTATGTAGCAAAGTTTTATTTCTGGAGCCCCATATACTAATGCAGTAATTTATTAGGCTGAGCACCAAAGACTACAATTAATACCCTAGTTGGTTTATCAAAACTATCACTTATTCGACTGATACACATCAGTGTTCCTACGATTTTCTTATAAAGCTCGGTGATGTGTATATGGAGAAGCATATATCTATCGAAATAAACGCCCAGGTTCTTCACATGCGTAATCGGATAGATAAGGTTGCCATCACAGTTAATGAATGTGTTTGGGGGAATACGTGATAGAATTTGCCTATTGCCAATAAAGATACTTTGTGTTTTCCTTAGATTTAGCATAAGACCATTACTAAGAAAATATTGCTTTACATTGTGTAGTGTGTCTTCAGTTTTAGAGATGAGATCCCTGAGGTTATTGACAGTGTCAGTCTGTAGAAACTGGGTATTATCAGTATATTGGATTAGTGAGCACACGTTTAATTTGTCAGCTAGGTCATTAACGTAAATTGAGAATAGAATGGTGCCAAGCACTGATCCTTGTGGAACCCTGTAGTTTACATTTTTATTAGACAGTGTGCTGCTCAAGCGTACCGATTGTGTTCTGTCTTTCATGTAACTGTCAAATCAGAAGTTGTCTATATTGAGTTTAATGCATTTACTTAGAAGAATCTCATGGCTAACACTGTCAAAGGCTTTCGAGAGATCACACAAAGTCAAAATTGTTACTTTCTGTTGGTCCATGTTGTCATATATTTTATCAGTGATAGAGGAGAGAGCAGTTTCTTTTGATAGTTTTGGCTGATAACAAGTGACTAAATTCCAGAATTACCTGATTAGCAACTACTTTTCTACTATTTTAGAGGCAATGGGTAATAGTGAAATTGGCCGAAAATTGCTTGGGTCGCTAGAGTCTCCGCTTTTAAAAATGGGGATTATAAGGGCATGTTTCCAAGCTGTGGGAAAGACGCCTGTAACTATTGAGGTACTGATTATGCAAGTGATATACGAGGCTATAATACAAAGAGCATCCTTTATAAATTTCATGGGAATGCCATCACTGCCAACAGTACTGGTTTGGTTTATGTCTTTTACCGTGAAGATAACAGTGTCAGTGTCTGCTGGTTGAGGCCTGAAGGTGCTGTCCTCACCACTCATCCCAGAGGCTACATTCTCACAGATAGAATATTGCACATTTTCACCGTGGATGAGCTCCTGATTTTTAGTGTATGAATTCTTATCAACATTAGCAAAATAAGAATTAAATTCATTGGCTTTGTCGAGTACAATATCGAAATTAGAGGTATTAGAAATGTTTTTAGTGTTAGGGACTATTTCTCTAATAGTTTTCAATGTTTTGAAATGTTACCTTTATTGTTAAGAAATTCATCGTGATAATATTTTGCTTTGCACTCACCAATGAGGGTTTTAACTCATTTCTTTTCCTGTTTGTATTGTTGTTGCAGATCAGCGTTATGCCGAACGTATTTTAGTTTTGCTCGAGTAATATTTCAAATATTCATAGCTTCGCGGATTGAGTTGCTCATCCATGGTGCAAATGGTCTTGTGATTTCTTTAGCAACAAGGGGGGCACATTCGTTTAAATACTTAATAAAATTTGCGTTAAAAATATCAACATGTGTATTTACGTCGTCTGTACTTAAAATCACATTAAAACTGTGCGTCTACTGAAGAAGCCTAAAACATTTTTTTTTGTTTTTTTTGGTATAGTCACCAACGTGTGGAAATGTTGGAATAACTGGCGATCTCTTAGGTTTGCTGATATCTACCTTAATACTTCAAAGGTGATGATCAGCAGTCTGTTGTGGCACAACATCACAGGAGCATACAGTGTCAGGCTTGTTAGTAATGGTAAGATCTAATAGAGTTGAGGATGTTGACGTAACCTTCGTTGGTTTATCAATTATTTGAGTTAACTTGTTGCTCTTTATGATCTTAGATATCTTGGCATTACCCAACAAGTAAGTTGTCATTAAAATCACCCAATATAAAGAATGTCTTATTATTCGTACTAATTAATCTAAACACGTCTTGTATGTATTCAAAAGCAGTGGCAGAGGCCTTACGGCGTGGGTACATGCAACCAATAATTATGGCTGGCAGCTTCCGATATTGAACGGTAATCCATAAATCTTCAATGTTTGGGACGTTCCAGTTAATGATATTGAGTGTTAAGACATTCTTTACATAGATACATACACCGCCTCCACGCCCACTATCACATCGGAAGATTTATAACCAGGTATATTAACATATGCGTCTGGGAGATCTGGGAGAAGCCATCATTCACTTACACACAAAACATCAATATTCCTAACGTTTATTAACAGTCTTATTTCACACATATTTCCAAGCAGAGGTTGAGCAGTAATATGTTCCACAGTCATAAATTCTCCTTTTTTGTTTGCAACGGCAGGCACTGCTTCGCCAGTTTCCTATATATTATATATCTGACACAAGCGGCTCTTGTGACCAAAACGTTTACAGTTGCTGCACAGGAGTTTGTGCTCGAATCTACAATTTCTTTGCACGTGATTATACTCGTCACAATTATAACAACCGGTTCTTCTTCTTCTCGTAATTTTTGTTCGTTATGTTTTCAGACACATACCTATTACTTTCATTGTTTTCATACAGGTACTGAGAGTCGCCAGTGTACACGTACAGGGCTCCAGACTGTGGGTTAGATGGGTGGTGTCGCGGTGAGTGGCTCCTGTTCCATCTGCCCGTTCGTGAGGTGTCGATGGATTGGTGATAGGAGGGTGTAAGGTTTCTCCTCGCCGCCGCTGCGTATGTACTGGCAGTAGGGGCGCCCTCCTCGTTACCCCATCCTATCTTGCTCCCTCTTGTCGCTGGACTGCTGGGTATATAACAGGAAGGGGCTCGTCGTTGGAATGCAGGGCGGGGCTGGGAGATGGTGGGGGAGCTCTGGGGAGTTCTATGAGTAGAGGCTTTGCGGGCGTATGATCTGCCTTGTTGACTTGGCCTCTTGTGAATGCGTTAGATAGCCTGACGTTCTTGGGATAATGGGTGATGCGGGTCAGCGTTCTCAGCAGGTGCTCTGGTTTCCAGTGTGGAGTTATCGCGACCCGCGCACCTTTTTTTTCCTTTCGTTGTGCTTTATGTTTGATGATAATTTTCTTGACTTCTTCCCAGTGTGTGCAAAGATAAAAGTGTTTGTGTTGCTTTTTAATGGTGCTCAGCAGCTTGATTACACCCAGCCTATTCAGTACTAGGTAGGAATTATTTTTCATGTCAAACCACATATCATCAACCTCACCCGTTTTAAGTATGAATGTAGGAGGAGTTTTGATGATATTCATTCCATTAGCTTCACCCCATTTCATTAAATGCTCGTTATAGTCGAGTGTTTTTGCTTGTACTTCCTGAGTCATGGGTGGTGGCAGGAGCTGACACACATGCACCTTCATAGCACTATTTTTTTTCCTTCAGTGCTGCGATCAAATAGTCTAAATTGTTTAGTATTGCTGTAGGTGATTTCTCCTCGAGTAAGTCATTGATCCCATCGTAGAATAAACATTCAGAGGGAATCTGGCTTAGTTTTTCGTCAATCCAACTTCTGAGGAGGTCCATATCTGCTTCAGAAATTGTTCTTATCCAGCAATTTTTCTGGAGATCGGATGGTAGAATCTTACATAGGTTTGTTTCCAAGGAACAGGCAGTTGTTGGAAAGTGTGGAGTGCGACGTCGGTGCGTGGTGTTTGGCACCGCTCCTACAGCAGTGCTGCTCCAACTCAGAGATTCGTTTCTGGAGTTGCTGGATTGTATGGTAGGCAGTCTTGATTCCAGTATCTAGTAGATCAATTTCTGAATCTTTAGTTTCCAGCTTGGACGTGTTAATCATAATTTTTCTCGCTATTTCCTGCATGTCCAAGCCGTTATGTTGAGTTGTGACTTGTGTCATAAGCGGAGGGACTCTGCTTGACCTCATTGGGTAAGGGCTGTGATTCTCGGGGTGAAGGGGGTGAGTTTATGATGTCATGTGCAGTACTGTTGTTCAGCAGTACAGCAGGGGGTTGTGCTGCTCAAGCATGAGAAATTTTGCCTTAAAATGAGACCAAGTCCAAAAATCCCACTATCTTATTCCAGCTACTTCTGTTCCTCCTAGGTTCACGCACCTCTGGATACGTATGTAGCTTCTCGGGTCCTCTACTTTTCCCAGGTTTTCTGATCAAACACCTCGGTGCGTTTGTTTACACCTCCGCCATGAGAGAGAGAGAGAGAGAGAGAGAGAGAGAGAGAGAGAGAGAGAGAGAGAGAGAGAGAGAGAGAGAGAGAGAGAGAGAGAGAGAGAGAGAGAAGCAGTGTTGCCAGACGGGATTCATGAATTCCCAGATTTTACATAAAAAAAAAAAAAAAATCAGTAGCTTGTGAAAAACTTTCCCATCATATATATATATATATATATATATATATATATATATATATATATATATATATATATATATATATATATATATATATATATATATATATATATATATATATATATATATATATATATATATATATATATATATATATATATATATATTTTTTTTTTTTGTGTGTGTGTGTGTGTGTGTGTGTGTGTGTGTGTGTGTGTGTGTGTGTGTGTGTGTGTAACTATTGTGGATGTATTTAGATAGCCTAGATATAAATATAAATATAGCCTAATATAAAATTAGAGGTAAATCATGCTAGCAATCCCGCAGACAATTTCTAGTTTTAACCTCTTCCGGTACTCAAATTACTAAGTTACCAAAACAGAAACACTTTGATGTAGTTACAATGCATAAATGAAATGGATTATACTTCACCAAGCATGAAAAGTATCATCTGAAAGAAATAAACAAAAATGACATTCGCGAGGTCCCAAACTGTAGGTCAATAGCATTAAATTTGAAGTATTAAACACGCATTTAAGCCACAAAAAGTATGCAATCATTTGATTCCAGAATCATTAAATAGGAAGCAAAATATTTAATCCTCATCACTGGCATCATCATCTTCCGTGCCCTTATGATCAATACAAGATTTTTTGCACATATCACTATTCAACCCTTGTCTTAGTCCTTCTGTTATTTTAAAACTATGACAATTAGCATCGGACACAAGTCTCTTAGTGTGTGACAAACCGGTGATAGTTTTTGTGGAGAGTCTATTTCTCAGTGTACTGTTCATGCGGTGTATGTCTGAAAACGTTCTCTCAACCATAGCACTTGAGTGAGGCAAACAGAGCAACCTTAGCATGAAGGAAACTAAATGTGGATACACTGGATTTCCATCTCCTAGTTTTGCGTTTTGTACTTACCCGAAACTCAGTTACGCTTGCATCACTCCTAGTACACAATATGTCACTATTCCTTAACAGCCGCCATTCTGAATCCAGAGCTTGAACTGCTTGGCAGGGAACAAGGCTTGGAAATGAGCTCATTAAAGCAGCAAGTGAATCCACTGACTTACTTCTTACCACGTCAGGATCTAATACTTCCAGATGCTGGAAAGTAGCTTCTAGAAATGGAAACCTTTTGCATATTTGAGTTGCTGCTTGTACGAGAAATATTTGACATCGTTGCCGAAATATTTGCACATCTTGAGGGGGGAGATTATACCCTTGATGGAGTGACATGCCTACCTTAGCTCCCAGATAGATTGAGAAGAGGTCCTTGAAGTTACTAGGATCCTTAAATTTTATACTGCTTAGTGGAGTTTTTCTCAGATAATCATCTTTAAGGTAGCAGTCAAGCAGGGATCTAAAGGTCTGCAACACTGATTTATTTAGCTTGTGAATTTGTGGACTATGTGATTGTATTTGCAGATTAAGAGTGCTGAATATTGGGAGAACAAAGTCAAGAAATTCTAAATACATCCTTGTGAAAGGGTTATTAAGCCTTTGTAGTATGGTGTCACTTGCAATGAGTCTATCATTGAGAGCTTGAGAGCATCCCATTGCTCAAGCAGCCAGGGCACTACCATATGTAGGAATAACCATCGAGTCTGACTGGGATGGAGTAATATGTGTGGTTTGACATTAACAAAAGACTGAAATTCTTTTAGGTCACTAATGCGCTTTGGACTGCAACTAAAGTATGAGAACACAGCACGAGCCAATTCTTCAACATCTTTAGGCAATGTTGCACAAGCATATGAAGCACAAAGCGCAAAGGAGTGGCAAATACATTTCATCACAAGTAACCCTGGTATATAATTTTTTAGTAATGTTGAGAGAGAGAGTTGCGAGCTCCAAGCATGGAATTTGCCCCATCAGCACCAAAGCCAAACATATTTTCCTTATAGGGGATGTGATTGCTGGCAAAAAAGCTTACGACAGACTCATATAGTGTCTTTGCAGTTGCACTATGTGAGGAATCAGACCTAAAAAACAATGTCACTTTGGCTTCAATCATAATTCGGACAACCATATACAGATGCTTTACAGATTAGAAATCAGTGCTTTTATCAACAATCAGCGAAAAATTTGAAACCTGAAGTTTTCTAATCAATATATCAGAGCTTATCTCACCTGCCACATGGTTTATAATTGATGTTAACTTTGTGCGCCCACATTTGATCTGTTTTGCAATATTTGAATCAGGACATTATGGCCTGAATGAGTGCTGGCATGTGCTCCACAGTTCTAATTGGCAGATCATGCTCACATATTAATGCAGCCATTCTAATCTCACCATCCCGAACAGATTTGTCAATTTTTGTTTCACCACTAACCAGAGGCATGTCTAGTACGGAGGATGATTTTGCCTTACCTCATATTTCTTGGCGCTTTTTATTAGTGGAATGTCTCTTTACCTCCATTTTACTTGCGCTAATGGATATGTGAACATGACATGCATCACAAAAAGCAAACGTTTGTCCCTTTCAACTTGCTTTAAGCCATCTCTTAAATTCTGGTTCAGATTCTCATTCTTTGTGATATCTGAGCATATTTAGTCTTTTTCTTTCGAGTTTCACCTACTTTGCTGAAGGTAGATGCAATAGGCCTACCTACTGCTAATTGATCACGTCTCCCTCGCGACTCAACGTTCTTGTCCTTCGACACATCCATTTTATCTGCTTGCTCCACATCAGAAGGTTCCATACTTGATATGCCTCGCAGTCTGATCTGATGTGTTCGATTCCTACAAAAGATATTCTAGTCCTGTCGAACAAAGTACTGCACAGATCCACAAATAGTAATACACAAATAGATAAGACGTAGAAATGCCCAAATATTGAAACTATGACACGAGAACATTTAAATTATGAACGTCACAGCAAGGTATACACTATTAAACTCACACACGCCAACCACCTCGCTTCACAAAACGCTGCACCCCGGAGGAGATTCCATACTTTGATACACCT
>NC_087191.1:17500-20000 GCF_035594125.1 Scylla paramamosain
AAATGATAATATTTTTTTCTATAATATTTCTCTAAATATCTAAATAACTATCAGTCGAAAAGCAAAACTAATAGTGCACCATGGTAGTCCATTAAATTTTTCATCCCTGACTATCGCCATCACCAATTGCAAGTTAGTTAATAAAGAGAAAAAAAAATGAAGAAAATATATAGCAATTCTAATTTTGAGACACCTTAATAGTTATACATTTTTTTTTTCACAATATCTAAATAACTAACAGACGAAAGCAAAATATAGTGGTACATCACGATAGTCCTTTAAATTTCTCATCTCTGACTATCGCCATCATCAATTACAAGTTAGTTAAAAAAATGAAAAATTGAAAAATATATAGCATATCAAATTCTAAGACACAAATATGCTTTCAACATTTTTCTAAATATCTAAATAATTACCTGCAAAAAAAAAATAAATAAATAAATAGTATATGAAATTAGCCCATTAAATTTCCCACATTTTACTGTTAACACTATTCAAAAAAGTATATCTAAAAAACATAATAAAAGCAAAAAACACTTCCAAAAACTCTCGAAAGACGTCGAGCAAAGATCAAGATTCAAGATTGTAAACGGGAGAGAGAAAGAGAGATGATGTACGAATGGAGGGATGCGAGTATGTTATGATTGGAAAGGGGCGTAAGACACGGGAAACACTGGGAGGAGGCGGAGCCCTACTCTACAAGAAAGAAAGGGGACTGAAAGTAGAGGAGATTGATGTGGGGGAGTGTACAAGTAGTGAGGATGTGCTTGCAGTCAGAGTGGAATGCATGGATGGTCGTGGCAGACCAGAGACGGTGGTACTGGTGGTTGTGTACATGACTGTCATGGGTGAAAGAGCAGAGAGGGAGAATAGGAGGAAGAATGACATACTTAAGAAAGTTATGAGAGAGCATGGAGAGGAGAGTGCTAGTTATGGGTGACATGAATGCACATGTGGGAATACGGGGGGACAGGTGAACAGGAATGGTGAAATGCTTGGGGAGTTTGCTGATGACCTGGAGCTGGAAAATCTGAATGTTACTTTGGCTGAGGGGCGTGTGACTTGGAGTGCAAGAGAACAGGAATCAGCAATTGACTATGTGTTGATGAATGGAAGAGTGCGTGAAATTGTGTCACATATGTGGATAGACGAGGATGGTTTGGTTGATATTGTGTCTGATCACAACATGCTGGATGTGATTGTTTGATGCACAGAGTGGGAATGAAATGAAAGTGGCAAGTAAGAAAAAGAAGTGGAGACTGAGAGATGTAGGATGGGAGAACTTTTAGGTTGATCTGAGTGAGAGAAGCTGGGATGACGAAAGTGTGCATGACGTGGAGCATCTGAATGAGAAAATGGTTGAGGACGTGAGGGGTGCTGCTGAGAACCAGATAGGGTTTGTGAGAGTAGGTACAAGAAAGAATGTATGTAAACCATGGTGGAATGATGAAATCAGAACGTCTAGGAAGGAGCGAAACAGAATGAGTAGACAGTGTAGATGGCTGAGGAAAAAGAGGAATGAAAACGATGAGGCAGAAAATGAGTATCAGAATGCATGGGCAGCGTATGTGAAGCAGCAGCGGTTGACAAGACGAATGATAATGAATGCTAAAGTGAAGAGTGAAAGGAGTGTGACTCAATCTTTAAGGGAGAAAGGTATGGAAAGTGACCATGAATGGTACAAGTTCATGAGAGGTGAGAATATGTCAGGCAGTGTTGATGTGGAGAGTCTAAAAGTGATGGTGTAGTTATAACAGAGGAGGGAATCAGGAAGCCAATCAAAGGGTTCTGGGAAAAAGTAGGTGGGATAGGTGAGATGTTTAGTGTGAAAGAAGGATGTGTGACACTGGAAAGGAAGAATGCAGATGAACTGGATGAAAGAATCAGTAGGGAGGAAGTGGAGAGGTGTGTGATAAGGCAGAAGAATGGCAAGGCAAGGCATACCGATGTGGATGAGTCCTAGTGGATGTGGAAAGGCAAATAATGATAAGATAAGTATGGTAAACCAGTGGGTAAGTCGATTGGGAAGTGCGGCAAGGATGAGAGCAAGTATGATGTGTTGAGAAAAGTGTGGAAGAGTGTGGCTGTGCCAAGTATAATGTATGGTATGGATGTGATTGCATGGAATGAAAGTGAAATTGGTAAGTTAGAAGTGGGCTAGAATAGAGTAGCAAGGATGGCACTGAGTGCACCGAGGTGCACAGCACTGTAGAAGCCTTGAGAGGTGATATGGGATGGAGCACCTTTAGGGAAAGACTCACAAAAGCCACACTTAGGTACAAGATTAGGCTTGAGAGAATGGATAATGCAAGAATAGCAAGGAAGGTGTACCTGTGGAATGAAAGTGGAAGCAAATGGAGGAAGAGGTGCATGAGAATGACAGACAGGAATGGATTGCAAGTTGTGTGGACGATAATAATGGTTGAAAGGAATCAAAATGAGCGTGAATGGGTGGTAACAAGAGGAGGCAGAGTGGGAGCCGAATGGGATGTGAGAAAAT
>NC_087191.1:22500-30000 GCF_035594125.1 Scylla paramamosain
CACCAGCGTGTATCACAGTATCATTGGGTATTCTAGAAAGTAAATTCCTGCTACCAATGAACATGCACTGAGTTTTTTTCATGTTAAGTAATAAACCATTTCTATTAAAGTATCTTTTAATTTTTTCTAAAGTTTCTTCAGTTTTTCTTATGAGATCAGGCAAGTTTTCAACTGAGTTTGAAAGTATAATTTGTGTGTCGTCTGCATATTGCACTAGGGAGCAGTCTTTTACTTGTGTGCTGAGGTCATTGACATATATAGTAAATAATATAGGGCCTAAAATAGATCCCTGAGGAACGCCAAAACTTACGTTCAGCTTTAAGGATACATTGTCTCCAACACGAACTGATTGCGTTCTATTGCTTAAATAATGACTAAACAAGAATGAGTCAATTCCCATTTCGTACATCTTATCCAATAAAATGTTGTGGCTGACACTATCGAAAGCTTTCGACAAGTCACACAAAGCAAGTAAGGATATCTTCTTACTGTCCATGTTTTCGTAAATAGTATTTGTAACTTTAGTTAGAGCCGTGATGGTTGATAAGTTAGGTCTAAATCCATGTTGTGTACAGTTAATCAAGTTATTTGACTCCAAGAAGTTTGTTAACTGCGTGGCTATTACCTTTTCAAGAATCTTGGACAGAATTGATAGTAATGAAATAGGTCGATAATTGCCCGGATCATCAGATGCTCCGCTTTTATAGAGATCCCCAAAAATTAAAGTATTAAAGTATTTGCCATAATAGAGTTGACATATAAGAAAATGAGCCCCCAAATGACAAATGAGGAAAGACTTAATTACAACAACAACAAAAAAAAAACGTATAATTTTGACACTTCCTCATTGTAATAGGTAATACATACACAAAATATTATTTTTTTCTTTTACTTTCATCATTTGGTTGGTTGTGATAGTGTGTGTGTGTGTGCGTGTTTGGGCCCCTGTAGGGTTGTGGTGTGGAAGAGTGGGTGGAGTGGAGTAAATAGTAGAATATTGGTGATTTATTGAGTGACAGCAGGGGTGTTGGTGGAGTGCCAGGCTTGCTGCTGGCTTGTGCTGCGTAGCAGTCGCAGCATTCAATTGATGCTGTGACCTCTTGCTGTGACCTGTCTCTCTGTGCGTCTCAGAAGCCCAAGTTTTGCCCGGAAAGCGACGCCCCCAGAGGCCTCCAGACCAGCGTTCCACAAGTCTCTCCCAAGACGCTGTCAGCCGCGCCGTCGGAATATACACAACGTGGCTATGCGGTGGCACCATGCCACAGGCCGGCGACTCCCGCGCACTGCTTGATGCGGAACGGCGTGTCTGTTGGCAGCGTGTGGTGAGACAGGTGTTGGTCTTGTTGTACTCGGTAGTCGGCGTGTTCACTGGGTTCAGAATGTACCTTGTTTGTCCATCCATGTTTGACGAGACCACTCTTCTCACACTCAAATAATAATAGGTTTGTGTTAGAGATCTCAGTGAAAATGTGAAAATATTTGAAATACTTAGTGTCACTTAGCGAGAAAAAGACTTGAATTGCTGTTGTATTTTTGCTCTGCAGGGAAGCGGCCAGAGCTGTGAAGCGAGTGTGGCGGCGAGCCCTGCGCCACTGGCGGTGACGCGCGGGGAGGCCACGGCGGAGTGTGCGTGGAAGAGGCCGGTGGAGGCGGCAGTCTGTGCGGCGGGGCCTTTGGGCGGGGGAAAGTTTTGACCTGGCCACCCTGCCTGTGACCTGTGGCCTCTTGTTGCTTCACCATGTTAAGGTGGTGGTGGTGTTGTTGACTCATCTCTGTACAAGCCCATAATTATTATTTGACATCAGATAATGTTTGCAACATTTATTCATTTATTTTTTAGCAGAGGGTGGTGCTGTGAAGCTGGCAGCACATGAGCTGACCAGAGTGCTACAGGAAGACAGCACACAGTAGCAGCAACACTGTCAGTGTTTTTAAGCTTCAGCATCTTTGACGATAATGTTTAAATATACTATATTTTTAAACACTGCTAGTTTTTATTAGCATTCAGATTAATTTGCTTTGCTTAGTCGTCTTCATTTGTCTTCATTTGTTCTTCTTTATTTTGTGTTGGCATATATATAATTATTGTTTAGTCTTATTTAGGAGATTAATTTTTTTCCTTGTGTTTATTGTGTTGGCAAATAAATAATGTCTTTTCCCTTTTACAAGCTGACTCCTTGTTGTATAGGTCAGTTCAAAGTGGAGCATTTTGACTCCTAATACTTGACTCATCATACTCAACTCATTCATTATCAACCTGTGTCCTGTACTTTGTGTGTATAAGCTTCCATATCTTTGAGTCGTGCATCTAATATACTCTTCACTTCACACGGTGAGCCTCGCTACATTCACGCAGGACGGAACAGAACGAAGCCTGTTCATTTTATGTGTCCATTCTTTATTATAGGCACTCTCTACAGCATTTGTATATGTAATGCTGCGTGTGCATGTGTGTGTGTGTGTGAGGGGGACACTTATTGGTGAGGGGCTGTGGGGAGTCACTGTGGGTTCATAAACATACTGTGGGGGACATACTGTGGGGCTGTGGTGAGGTAGAGAGAGAGAGAGAGAGAGAGAGAGAGAGAGAGAGAGAGAGAGAGAGAGAGAGAGAGAGAGAGAGAGAGAGAGAGAGAGAGAGAGAGAGAGAGAGAGAGAGAGAGAGAGGCTTGCACGAATGAGTATGAAGTGAAGCACGTGGTGTTGAGTGTTGCTGATGCAGGGGAGAGGCTGATGCAGGGGGGGGGGGGTGGCAGGCCACCCTCTGCGTCACCACCTGCTGGGGAAAGAAGAGCACCATGGTCATCATCTTTGTTTTCAGTCTTTTTACTTTTGTTTTCCTTCACAGTTTGCAAGGAATGGTGGCAGAGGTTGTTGCTGCTGTTTGTTGTCTGTTTGTTATTAAATGACGTGTTGATTGTGTTGTGTGTGTGTGATGAATAAAAGCAGTCCACAGTTACAGGTGTTTGTTTCCCCCTTCAACTATATACAAGCATAAAGGGCTGGATAGAAGCAGTAGTATTAGTACAATTACCAGTATATTTCAACAAATGCTGGAACTACTACTACTACTACTACTACTAACAATATATAATCCAGGACCTCTACTATCATTTTTACTACTATATTGAACATTACTATTACCACTACTATCTATTCTACTACCACTACCATCACCACACCTTGCTCTGTGCCCTGTGCTGTGGCCAGCTGCTGGAGGAGGAGGTGGATGCCCTCTCCTGCTGGTGGTGCTGTCTCTGTGGGGGTGATCCTGACAGACAACGCGGGGTCGCTACACATGGCCCACCAGATGTCTCTTCTACAAGTGATGGCAGGTCAGGTTTGGTTGAGTGAAGTGAGGCCAACACTCAGTAGGCCTACACACACTTAAAAACACGAGAGAGAGAGAGAGAGAGAGAGAGAGAGAGAGAGAGGAGAGAGAGAGAGAGAGAGAGAGAGAGAGAGAGGTGGTGATGATGACAGCCAGGGGCAGCTCCACAAGGGGCTCCACCAGCACCACCCATGGCAGGATCAACAACACTAGTCTGTGTCGGCTCCTCTGGGGCTCCGCCGTGCCTGGGGATAGTCGGATAGTACACTGTTTTGGCCGATAGTTTAAACTGGGTTTTCTTTGTGGTTTTGTGTTGAAAGTGTGACTATCAATGTTTTTTTTTTTTGCTTTTCAAATATGACTATGTATATTTTTTTGTGATGTATGATTTAGTCTCACTTTATGGATAGTCAGATGGTGTACTATTTTGGGACTGATAGTCAAAATAGTTCAAAATTTTGCTTTTTGGGGGATTCAAACTACCACTATATATATTTCAAGGCATCCTCTGTGAAATCCTTGGCTATCTGAGTCTGCTGTGCCTCTGGATAACCAGATTGTTTTAACTATCACCCATAAAATAGTTTACTGTGTTTTTTGGTGTGTGTTTTTTTGGGGGGGCTCAAAGTTTTTTGGGGTCTGAAAGCTTGGATAGTTGGATAGTACACTATTTGGAGCTGTCAAAATTTTTTGTAGGGAAGATTCCACAGTAGTGTACTATCTTGAACAAAATACCACAAAATAGCATCCCATCATAGCAAAAAATAGTCCAAAATGGTATACTATTCTGCCAAAAGTCCAACTTCTACCAAAATAGTGCAAAATGTCATACTATCCCAGCAGAACAGCCTAGGATAGTGTACTACTAACCTTTGACCCACATGTAAGCAACAGCAGCAGCCACAGAAAAGACTATCAAGGATAGTAAAAAGGCTATTGGACGTGGCTCGACACACAGGCCACAGGCACACAGGATAGTCTTGAGTAGTCTGCCTTGTCCTCAGCACGCACCAGACACACCCACTATTTGGGGCTGTAGTAGTAGTTAGGTTAGGTAAAACAGAAGAGGAGGAGGAAGAAAATTGTAGTAGTAGTAGAAGTAGTAGTAGTGGAAGTTTGGTTAGGTTAGGTGGAGAAGAAGTGGTGACGAGGAAAAAGAAGAAGAAGAGGAAGAAGAAGAAAAAGAAGAGGAAGAAGAGGAAGAAGAAGAAGAAGAGGAAGAAGAAAGAGAAGAGGAAGAAGAAGAAGAAGAGGAAGAAGAAGAAGAAGAGGAAGAAGAAGAAGAAGAAGAAGAAGAAGAAGAAGAAGAAGAAGAAGAAGAGGAAGAGGAGGAAGAAGAGGAAGTCAAATAGTGAAGAGAGATATTATCCCTGCAACAACTCTGGTCACACCCTCTCCCTCTCTCCCTGACTATCCCACACAGAGCAGTAACAAATGGTGTACTATCCTACCTCTCAGGCCAGTAGTTGTCTTGATAAGCGGAGTGTGCTGGACTATTCTGGTGCCGCCATAGAGATGTACAGCCTGGAGTCAGTAGTCAGGTCCAGTAGTCGACTATCCTGACTATCCGTGACTATCCTAGGGTCGTCCGGGACAGAAATGCCCTCCTTCATCTGTGGGATGCTCTCTCCTGCAATAATAGTAGTAGTAGTAATAGTAGTAGTAGTAGTAGTAGTAGGAGGAGGAGGAGGAGGAGCGGGAAAGGAGAATTATAGCAGTAGTAGTAGTAGTAGTAGTAGTAGTAGTAGTAGTAGTAGAAGCAGCAACATCTTAACAAAATATTGAACTCATAAACTATCCGAGAAAAAAGACCAAGAATAGTCACAAGGTACAAGGACACACACGCACCCTCTGATCACTTGACTATCTGCCACGACCACTGACTATCAAACTATCAACTATTCTTTACCTGAGGATGACTAGAGGAAGGAAATCAATGTAAATGAGCTGGCGGAGACTGGACAAGCTGAACACTGACACGTGACCTGAGGCGATGTAACACACCAGGGAGATGCTGTGTGCGCGGCAGAGAGAGAGAGAGAGAGAGAGAGAGAGAGAGAGAGAGAGAGAGAGAGAGAGAGAGAGAGAGAGAGAGGGTTAGTAACAATAATAATAATAATAAAAATAATAATAATAATAATAATAATAATAATAATAATAATAATAATAATAATAATAATAATAATAATAACGCAAGATTGGCAACATTGTAATTGGGTTCGTTCACCCTGTTGGCAACACTGCTTTCATTCTAGTAGTAGTAGTAGTAGTAGTAGTAGTAGTGGTAGTTGTAGTAGTAGTAGTAGTAATAAATAATAATAATAATAATAATAATAATAATAATAATAATAATAATAATAATAATAATAAAAATAATAATAATAATAAGAACATAAGAAATAAGGGAAGCTGCAAGAAGCGACCAGGCTTACACGTGGCAGTCCCTGTATGAAACACACCTACCTATTTCCATCTGTTATCCCCATCCATAAACTTGTCTAATCTTCTCTTAAAGCTCTCTAGTGTCCTAGCACTAACTACATGATTACTGAGTCCGTTCCACTCATCTACCACTCTATTTGAGAACCAATTTTTTCCTATCTCCTTCCTAAACCTAAATTTTTCAAGCTTGAACCTGTTATTTCTTGTTCTATCCTGGTTGCTGATCCTAAGAATTTTGCTTACATCTCCCTTGTTATAACCCTTATTCCACTTAAAGACTTCTATCAGGTCCCCTCTTAACCTACGTCTCTCTAGAGAATGTAAATTTAACAGCTTCAACCTCGCCTCGTAAGGAATACTCCTCATCCCCTGTATCCTTTTAGTCATTCTCCTCTGTACTGATTCTAATAGACCTATATCTTTCCTGTAATGTGGGGACCAGAACTGCACAGCGTAGTCTAGATGAGGTCTGACCAGCGGCAAGTATAACTTTAATATTACTTCCGGCCTTCTACTTTTAACACTCCTAAAAATGAATCCTAGTACCCTATTTGCCCTGTTTCTGGCTTCTATGCATTGTTTCACTAGACGGAGTTCAGAGCTAACTATAACTCCTAAATCTTTCTCGTACCCTGTACCTACCAGAGTTTGGTTGTTTAAATGTGTACCTATTGTGTGGGTTTCCTCTACCTACGCTAAGCACTTTGCATTTATTGATATTAAATTGCATTTGCCATCTATCCGTCCATTCATTCATTCTATCTAAGTCTGCCTGCAAGGCGATGGCATCCGATTCTGACCTAATTAATCTACCTATCTTTGTGTCATCCGCAAATTTACTAACATCACTACTAATTCCACTATCCAAGTCATTGATATATATTAGAAATAACAATGGTCCTAATACTGATCCTTGTGGCACCCCACTAATTACATGACCCCACTCGGATTTCGAGCCGTTTATTACCACTCTCTGTCGCCTATATAATGCCATTTACACTGCTACTGCTAGTACTACTGCTACTACTACTACTTGATTCACCAAGGTGTGAGTGAGACAGCACCGGTCGTTACTCTATTTGATTTAGGGTCCAACCTGTAACAAGTGTACATACCACAGTACCAATTACAAACCTAACACCCACACATATACATCATTATCACAGTGTCTTGTTTACTACATCCAATTACTCACGCAGTGCCTCCCCTATCAGCACACAGGTGAAACTGGAGTTGAGATCACTTTTCACAGCTTCAGGGTCACAATTACTGTAATGTGATGTTCTTATAAACAACCAACTCATCACGTTAAAATAAATCAATAAATGCACAGGTATGCTGCCTATTGAGGTAACAACCTTTCATAACAAGTAAATAAGCAATTATTACAGAACAGCACGGTGCATACACTATTATCATAACATGTCTTAATTGCAGCTGCTAAGCAGTACAGCAACACACCTAGCACAATGTTGTACTCCGGCATAACATTTTGAGACTGGACCCTGTGCCACACAGCTCCAGGATCACCAACATTAAATCTCTGCCCCACACCTGGGCACTGCAACCCTTGCCCCAACACCTCCACCAGTCGTCACCACCCGAGAAACAATGAGGGGCCGCTAGCTGACGGCATGGACAACATTTCCATCCTGTCCACGTCACTCAATTCCTACGTCACAATTTTACACACAAGAACAGAGACAAGCGCATGCCGAAACGAGAGAGCG
>NC_087191.1:32500-37500 GCF_035594125.1 Scylla paramamosain
GTTTTTGTGCTAGTTGATTTTAAAAAGTCCAATTTTATGATTAAATCGATTACATTTTTGTGATGTTATAAACTGATTTTTTGTTAAAATTTCTCATCAGAAGTAGGTTTTTTAGAGAGAAAAATCGTTTTCTAACAAATGTATAAAAGAAATGTTGCAAACTTCGATTCTCTGTACTGAATAATAGACATTGATAAAGGTAAGTACGTGTAAGTTGAACATTACATCATCATTATCCAGAATTCAGGGCATGAATTTCCATTTATCATCAAATCCCTAGAATGCTCAGCGGCAGGGATGTCTCTCTTCAGAGTCCAGCAGTAGTCAGCCATCATGACTGCATTCCAGCGTCCCTGATACCTGGTATCCATCTGCTTTATGTCCTGATGGAATCTCTCCCTCTGTTCGTCGCTCATTGATCCCAGATTCTCAGGAAACCAATCCATATGTGAGAATAAGTAATGCATTTTGATGTTCACGTTGCATCTGAGGTTTCTAAAAGCATATTGGTGACAAGTTCTGCATAGTTCCTGGCCTTGTTGTTGCCAAGAAAATTCTTCACGACCAGAAGAAAAGCCTTCCACACTTCCAGTTCCACTGAGTTTTCAAAAGTTCTCAAAGTTAGGATCTCTGATAGAGCTGACGGACTTCAGGACCATCAAAGATGCCAGCTTTCAATTTCTCCATGGTCAATCCTGGAAAAGCCTGGCACAAGTAAGCGAAGCAGCTACCATCCTTGTCCAGAGCTTTGACGAACTGTTTGATCAAACTGAGCTTGATGTGCAGTGGTGGGAGGAGTATTCTGTCTCTGTCTACCAAAGAGTTGTTAATGACGTTCCTTGTTCTGAAAAGCGCCAATTCCTCTCGCACAGGCCAGTCCTTCTTTGTATAATGGTGAACAGTGTCCCTACTATCCCACATGCACAGAAAGCATGGATACTTGGTGAAGCCGGACTGCTGTCCCAACAAAAAATTCACCATCTTCAGGTCAACACAAATAAACCACTGATGCTGATCATAATGAATTTTCTCCAGCACATATTTCATCGCTTCATACTTCTCCTTCAGCGTAGTCGAGTGGTACAGAGGCAAACTGGTTGCCGTTGTGCAGCAGAACACATTTCAGCGATCGCTTGCTGCTGTCAATGAAGTCTCCAATCTTTGGGTTTGTACTGTGACAGCTTGTTTAGAAGCTGAGTAATATCTGTACAGTACACCAAGTCCTTCTCTTCAAAGAAAAACATGGAGGGTACTCTTGATGCCTGTTGTGGTAAAAGGTGATGCAACTAGTGTCGGAGAGGTTTATTTCCTTCAATCTGGATGCCAACAGTTCACCAGAGGACTTTGACAAGCTGAGATCTGCGAACTAGATCATTTAGCTCCTTTTGGGAAAAAATGACGTGGAGCATCATCATTGAGAACCACTTCTTCATTTTCTTGAACACTGGAGGGAATCTTCGTCACTAATGTCAGGAAGTTTCTCCTAAGACAGGTACTGGAATTTCATCACAGTGAGCTACAGGACAATGTGCTGATTCAAGATCAGGATACTTGAGACTGTTCCAGTTCTTTCTGTTGATCCCAATCACATTAATATTGCAGAAGTAGTAGCCAGTGCCATGGTTTGTTGGCTCCCTCCAGACCATAAGAATCCCAAACTTCAGACAACTCTTCTTCCCTTTGGTCCATTGACGCTGATACTCGGGTGCATGCCTTGCAGACCATGTGTGGCGCCCAAGCTTTATCCTGATCACCAAGTTTGATACCAAAATAAGCATGGTAAGCACGCTTTATGAAACTTGTGACTGGATTCCTGTTAGGAACAGTGGTGTATTTGCCACGGATGTAGAAAAATATATTGAGCTTATTTTTGCAAGATCTTCTGGTCAGACGCCATTTTATTCACCTGTAAAATAAAAATACCAATTAGTCATAAATTGGCACATGCAAAACTCTCCAGAGTTCGTTTATTTCAAGAAAAAAAAATAAAATTGTATCATATAAACTTGAATGTAAACAAAAATGTCAAAAAACAACATGTGGTGTGATTCAGAAAGTTGACCTGATTGAGCAAAAACATATGTTATTTTTGGATTCAGCACATCAAAATTACTCTATAATTAATTGAAAAACCTTAGACAATTTTTTGGCTGTTGACCAGGTATATAATAATAATAATGATGATAATAATAATAATAATAATAATAATAATAATAATAATAATAATAATAATAATAATGATGATAATAATAATAATAATAATAATAATAATAATAATAATAATAATAATAATAATAATAATAATAATAATAATAATAATAATAGCTATAACAATTAAAGGTACATGCAAGCAAATTTTCACTAATAAACATTACAAGGTTATTTAGAGGATGAGAAGAGAGATGCAGAGAGGGGGTGAAGGTAGTTGTGATAGTACCAATAATTTAGTAGTAGTAGTAATAATAGTAGTAGTCATAATTTTTGGGTCAATTTCCAGTCTGTACTATCGTGAGTATTGCAAACTATCCTTACTATTTTGACAAACACAAATGACAGAAACTATCTTACTGCTACTATCCTGTGCTATCCTGACTTGCATGAATATCTGGCTATCTGCCCCCTCCCCCTGCTTGACTTCTATTGTACTATCTGGACTGACTATCCAGAATTATGTTTGTACTATCCAAACTAACCTATTCTGTACTCTCCAGACCATCTTTGTACTATCTTGAATGACTATCTAACCTATTCTGTACTACTCCCCACTATCTAACCCTAACTATCCCTTTACCTATCCAAAGTATCTAACCTATCTTGTACTATCCAAACTGACTATCCAAGGCTGTACTATCTAAACTGACCTAACCTGACCTAACCTAACTATTTGTACTATCCAGTCTTGAACTATTCAGACTATTGTTCTATTTTATCCAATCCATCTCTTGACAACAACAAAAACAGCAATGACAATAACGATAATAGTAGTAGTAGTAATAACAATAATAATAATAATAATAATAATAATAATAATAATAATAATAATAATAATAATAATAATAATAATAATAATAATATAATAATAAAATAATGGTAATAATAATAACAATAATAACAATAATAATAATAATAATAATAATAATAATAATAATAATAATAATAATAATATAATAAAATAATGGTAATGATAATAAAAATAATAATAATAATAATAATAATAATAATAATAATAATAATAATAATAATAATAATAATAATAATAATAATAATAACAAAAATAATAATAAAAAAAAGAAAAATAATAATAATAATAAAGATAAAAATAATAATAATAAAAATAAAAATAATAATAATAATGATAATAATAATAATAATAATAATAATAATAATTATAATAGAAAAAAAATACAAAAAGTAATTTATGTAATAAAAAATCTTGCTCCCCTAAAAAAATAAAGTTTAGAATATAAAGAAAAAATAATAATAATAATATTATTATTATAAAAGTAATAATAGTATTAGTAATAATTTTGATTAAATATTAGCTGTAAAAATGTCATTAATTATGAAAAACCAGAGAGAAAGAGACAGAGAGAGAGAGAGAGAGAGAGAGAGAGAGAGAGAGAGAGAAGAGAGGAGAGAGAAGAGAGAGAGAGAGAGAGAGAATCATTGTATCAGTAGTGGAAATAGTATTAGTGCAATAGTATGTACTAGTAATATTGTTTAAATCTCTCTCTCTCTCTCTCTCTCTCTCTCTCTCTCTCTCAATGTTCCTACGTGTTTCTATCTTTCATTCTCTTCATTCCTCTCTTTTTCCCATCTCTTTCCATCACCTACCCACTCCCATCTCTCTATCAATCAATCTCTCTCTCTCTCTCTCTCTCTCTCTCTCTCTCTCTCTCTCTCTCTCTCGTCTCTCTCTCTCTCTCTCTCATCATCTGGTAGCCGGCCGGTCTTCTCTGCGGTCCTGCTCTGACATGGATGGGCACAAAATAGTCCAGAGGTCTGCAAAGATAGTAGTAGTAGTAGTAGTAGTAGTAGTAGTACTAGTAGTAGTAGTAGTAGTAGTAGTAGTAGTAATAGTAGAAGTAGTAGTAGTAGTAGCAGTAGTAGTAGTAGCAGTAGTAGTAGTTGTAGTAGTATCATTGTCATCATCAGACTCACCTGGAAGGAAGATCTTGGACAAAAATCATATTCTGGAGACCTGTTTCTGCTTTCATAAACTTCATAAATGACTGGCACCTCGAGGCACTGTGGAAGAAAGAGAAAGTGGGAATAATTTTACTTGATTTAGTGAAGCTCTCCTTTAAATCTCCCGGGGCCGGAAAGAAAAAGAGGAGCTATTTCTGAGTATTAGAAAGGAGACTCGTATAAAATGTTTTCTATTGAAAGGTAATGCATGATTATGTTCAGTACTAGTAGGGGGAGTTAATTTACTTTAGTTACCCCCTTCAAGCTTCCCTGTAGAATAATAATTTAACAAGTGTTTTTACAGGGAATAATTGTTTTTAGATATACTGGGAAAGGCTGGGATGCACTGGGAGAGGCTGGGATGCACTGAGAGGAGCTGTGATGTACTGAGAGAGGCTGAAATGCACTGGGAAAGGCTGGGATGCACTGGTAGAGGCTGGGATGCACTGAGAGAGGCTGTGATGCACTAAGAGAGGCTGGGATGCACTGAGAGAGGCTGTGATGCACTGAGAGAGGCTGGGATGCACTGGGAGGGTGGCTGGGATGCACAGGGGGGAAGCTGGGATGTACTTTGGACAGGCTGGGATGCACTGTGAGAGGCTGGGATGGACTAGGAGAAGCTGGGGATGCAGCTGGGAGAGGCTGGGATGCACTGAGAGAGACTGGGATGCACTGGAGGAGGCTGGAATGGACTAAGGATGGCTGGGATACACTGAGAGAGGCAGGGATGCACTGAGAAAGGCTGGGATGCACTGGGAGAAGTTGGAATGCATTGGGAGAGACTGGGATGCACTATGGGGAGGCTGGGATGC
>NC_087191.1:42500-92500 GCF_035594125.1 Scylla paramamosain
ACAGCATGCCGATTAATTCCGCTGGACAAAAAGCCGGGATGCAGACCAATTGGCATCGGCGAGGTGATAAGACGCATCGTGGGTAAATGCGTCATGACGGTGGTCAAGGACGACGTAAGGAGGGCAGCGGGGAACCTGCAAGTATGTGCAGGACAGCAGGCAGGAGGGGAAGCCGCCATCCACGCTATGAGGGAAATGTTCAGTGAAGACAATTGTGAAGCGGTGTTATTAGTGGACGCCAAAAACGCTTTCAACACTATTAACAGAAAAACAATGCTTCACAACATTCGAGTAAAATGTCCCTCTCTGGCACAATATGTAGAAAACACATATAGTGACCCCTCGGATTTGTACATATGTAGTAATAGTGGTAATAGTGTTAAGGTGTTAAAGTCCATGGAAGGGACAACACAAGGTGACCCAGTGGCCATGGCGATGTACGCCCTCGGACTTTCAGTGCTGCAACAAGTTATCTCATATGAGAAAACGAGTGTGAAGCAAGTGGCGTACGCGGATGACCTGTCAGGGGCCGGCAAAATAACTGACTTGAAAAAATGGTGGGGCTTAGTGAACGACAATGGTCCCATCATAGGGTACACACCCAATGCCGCTAAGTCCGTCCTTATTGTAAAGCCTGAACACTATGACAGTGCAGTGGATAGCTTCAGTGGCAGTGGAGTTATAATAACAAAGGATGGACAACGGCATCTGGGTGCTGTCATCGGAACAGAGGAGTTCAAGAAGGAGTACATAGGAGAAAAGGTGAAGGAGTGGATACATGAGGTGGAAGTCCTGTCTGACATGGCCAGGACTGAGCCTCATGCAGCCTACTCTGCCTACACCCACGGCTTGCAGCATCGATGGAGATTCGCCATGCGCACCATCCCAGGCATCAGCCCTCTCCTTGCACCACTGGAGGTCTCGATAAGGAACACCTTCCTCCCAGCGTTACTGAGATACCACACCATCGGAGATGGGGAAAGGGCGCTGCTCGAACTTCCACCAAGACTGGGCGGGATGGGAATCACCTCCCCTGAGAAGTTGGCGACTGTGGAGAACCTCAACTCCCTCAAGCTCACCAGGTCCCTCACAGAGAAGATCATTGCTCAGGACGCACATGGTGAAATAGCCCAAAGTGCAGTCACTGAGCAAGGACGAATTATATCTAGAGATAGGCAACAACATCAACGAAACTGTCTCGAAGACCTAATAAACATCCTGCCTGCAACCACAGTGAGAAAAATCCTCACTGCACAGGAAACGGGAGCCTCTAACTGGCTAACGTCACTGCCCATCAGAGCGAAGGGCTTCAGCCTCAACAAACAAGAATTTGTCGACGCCATTGCTCTGAGGTACGGCTGGCCGATGGAAGGACTCCCCAGTACTTGTGTGTGTGGCTCCCCCAATGACGTCAACCACACCATGACGTGCAAAAAGGGGGGATTCGTATGTATCAGGCACGA
The DNA here is from genome assembly GCF_035594125.1 of Scylla paramamosain. Taxonomy (NCBI): domain Eukaryota; kingdom Metazoa; phylum Arthropoda; class Malacostraca; order Decapoda; family Portunidae; genus Scylla; species Scylla paramamosain. Next base: position 43,964 of record NC_087191.1, read on the forward strand.
TGAGGTGAGAGATCTGACCGCCAGCATGCTCAGGGAGGTGTGCCACGATGTCTCCACTGAACCGACCCTCCTGCCGCTAGACGGCGAGCACCTGCGCTACAGAACAGCCAACACCACCAACGAGGCTCGAGTCGACGTCAGTGCACGAGGGTTCTGGACAAGGGGACAGAAAGCATTCATGGACATACGGATCTTTGACCCGATGGCCGCCTGTCACCACGAACTCTCCCTGGAGGCCGCCCACCGCAAGAATGAGCAGGAGAAGATCCGAGCGTATGGGGAGAGAATCCAACACGTTGACCAGGGCAGCTTCACACCTCTGGTCTTCACCACATCTGGCGGGATGGGCTCCAAGGCTCAGTGCTTCTACTCAAGACTAGCCGACCTAATGGCAGAAAAGAAGCACCAGCCAAGGAGCCATGTCGTCGCATGGATGAGGTGCCGTCTCTCATTCTCCCTCCTCAGATCTGCCCTCCTGTGTCTCAGGGGGACAAGGCATTCCACTCCCATACCTGCAGACTTAGGAGGCCTCGACTGCGAGGCTACAGTGGTGGAGAGTGGCATAAGAGTAGATAGAGTAGAGGTAGAATGAATTTATAGTTAACAACTAATGATTATATTATAGAGTATTAGATATGGTTGGATGCCACAGTCATTAGCGGGAGCTGGGGCTAATGACCTCCAAGTAATGGAGCCCCTAATTGACACATCAATAAACATGGGGTGGAGGTATTATAGTAGTAGTAGTATCAGTAATAGTAGTAGTAGTAGTAGTAGTAGTAGTAGTAGTAGTAGTAGTAGTAGTAGTAGTAGAATTAGTAGTAGTAGTAGTAGTAGTAGTAGTAGTAGTAGTAGTAGTAGTAGTAGTAGTAGTAGTAGTAGTGGTGGTGGTGGTGGTGGTGGTGGTGGTGGTGGTGGTGGTGGTAGTAGTAATAGTAGTAGTAGTAGTGGTAGTGGTGGTGGTGGTGGTAGTCGTAGTAGTAGTAGTAGTAGTAGTAGTAGTAGTAGTAGTAGTAGTAGTAGTAGTCGTAGTAGTCGTAGTAGTAGTAGTAGTAGTAGCAGCAGCAGTAGCAGCAGTAGTAGTGGTAGTATTCCAATAACTTCTAATCTAAGAGAGAAAAGGTAGAAAAATTAAGAATATTTGACTTAAACACTACATATAGAACCATTTCTCATTCTCTCTCTCTCCCAAGTCTATAATACACACACACATATATATATATATATATATATATATATATATATATATATATATATATATATATATATATATATATATATATATATATATATATATATATATATATATATATATATATATCAAACTTGCACACCTACTGCTGGCCTAGCACGTGGCAATGTACAAGTTACTCCACCTAGGTGTCAAATTTTGTTTCAGGAAGGAAAGGAGAAAGGGGGAGGATATATGTGCAAATCCATGTCCCAGATGCTTCGTTTCGACAAGTACCCAGATGTGAAAAAGTTTAAGTGTGTATATCTATACAAGGGTTTGTAATTATAGCAGTGGGTCTACAAAGAAAGAAAATATTAAAGCCACACATAAAAAGAAAAATATTGAAGCCACAAAGAAAATAAGATACCGGAGCCACATAGGAAATGAAATATTGAGGCCACAAAGAAAAAACTGATTGAAGATAAAAAAGAAAAGCTGACTGAGGCTAGAAAGAAAAGTTGATTAAATATGAAAATGTTGATTAATCCTTCGATATGTGCTTGCTATTTGATATAATTATCAGCCTGAATAAAAGTGTTTCAAGAAAGTCTAAGTGAAAAACATTAGTATTGATGTGAGTAAGAAATGTAGAAGTTTGAGTTGTCAGAAGGTAAAATGTCACATAAGTCAGAGTTTACTGATTACTTAATGGAAAAATGCTAAGATATTAGAGACGTAGCAGAGTAAGGATGGCGCAAATAATGTTACATAGAAAGATCAAAATGTTAGAATATATTCGTTTAGTTGTGTGTCAACAGGGAAATTAAGATATTGAGGTTGCAACTGCTAGTTGTAGAGGGAGCTGGGATGTTGAAAATAAACGCAATGCACAAATACATGGCACACTATATTGCGAATAATGTGGTAGAAGTATCACGGTTCAGGTGAAAAATTATTCGAGTGTATCCTTGACCGTTTTTTATGATATTGCGTGAGGAAAGGAAGTTCAATATAATGATTTCAACAAGAGGTGACAACAAAACTAGTGAAAGAGTCTATGCTAGATGTTATATTGCTTGGTAGCGAAGGATGAACAGGCGACGGTTAGTGGTGTACATAGTTGTGAAGATAAGGTACGTATATTTGCACAAGGGATATGAAAGACTACTTTCAGATAAAATACAGTAATTTAGAGAAAAAACACGACTACACAGAGAAATGAGAGTTACAGAAGAACTTTAAGAGGAAACAATGGAAACTAAATTGCCGAAGAACATTACTGATAGCGACACAGAAGATGATTAACTGATGGTGATTGATAAGACAGATGACAAAATAAACATATTTCAAAGCACTACATTCACCCAGTCGCGAGCAAGATGTGGTAATTAATCATGAGGAAGACTTCAGGTGTAAACGAAAGAACGCCGCTTATGGTGTTCCCTTACCAGATTGTTAGCTTTGCCTTAGGATCATTACCTCCCTGATATACAGAGGCTGAGTGTGACACCTGAATCCAAGTTGATAATGAGTAAAAAAATTTTGTGCCTTTTATATGAAGACGATATGAACCCATGATGAAAAGCTAGAGGTGTCACAGTAGAGATAGTCTTGGTCAAATATAGACCAATTTCACGTCAAGTTGAATAAAACACAATTCCCTTGTAACAAAGATCTAAGAACCACACTGTGACATAGTGTCTCTTGAAACATTTACTATGACCTAAATTATTCGCGATAGAAAGGAAAATGTTGACTCATTTGACGAAAAAAGAAAAGAAAGAAAAAAAAAAAGAACATTGCACACAACACAGACTCAGACCAATTTATGCCTAATTGCTTCCGTGTTGTATTTTAATGAAGCGAGGAAGGAAAAGGTTAATGTTAAAATTGCAATTAGTAAGTGCTGTTCTTAAAATATTGACAATTGTTCGTCTTGTACTAGAAAGTCAAGATTTGCTACTTAAAAGGATTGAGAAAATATAAATGAGATTAAAATAAATGTGTCTAAATGTGTCTATGAATAATGGGAAACCATTATTTATGCGTGAGATTGATCTTGTTCACTTGGCTATTAAATCCATTGCAGCTGTTCATATTGATCTATGAATGTGATTAAAACCCGTGATGGAAGTACATGTTTTGAAATACGTCTTTCTGTTCCCTCTACACATTATTTGAGAGCAGAATGAAATGTTTATTCATCCAAGAGAGCAAAGTTAGATGAGTTTACCTGAAGCTGATATGAGTGACTGCATTACAGACTCGGGCTGCTACTTACAACTTTTAGAGGAATTCCCGCTGACACTTTCTGATGTCCGCAGGATGTCCTCCCTTCCATTTTTCTTTATCAATGTAAGTGCTTTCTGACTGCATCAAACCTTTAGTCATACTGAGAATACTCAAGCCCAGAACCGATTTTTCTGGCTTATAATATAAATGTTGTGGAAAATATGATTGATTGTTGATCTCTCCTCTTACTGGTCAAGATATTGAATGTTATATTTTGTTTTCTCCACAAAGGCTCTATCTCTAAACTCTAAACTTATGAATTCTGTTAATATATGCCTTCCCAACAGTTATGGATGGCTACCTTTGTCTCTACACAATGTAAAGACAACCTGCAGTTCGTGATTAAAGCATCAGCCTCCCGGGACCCGGACTGGTACAACTGGCTGTGGACATTGTTGCCTGTTGGGGTCACCTTGGAGTTCGCGGGCGTGGGGGAGGGCTACGCCTATGGCTCCCCTGATTCCGGCAGCATGGGCGGGCCTTCCAAACCCACACGCTGCGCCACATCCACGGATGAAGGAACGAACAACCAGCCAAGTAACCAGTCGCACGAGGACGCGCGGTTATAAGGAGGGGGGGCATGTTGTAACCCAAGAATCACCAAGAAGAAATGAAACACGTAAGAAGAGGGAAGAATAAAACAAAATGGAACAAAAATTAAGAAATAAAGAAGGAAGTAAGAAAGTAGGAAGAATAAAATGAGGGAAGATGATAAACAGACAGCAGATACCAATATTACAAGAAGCTATCACCACCCTCATAGATGAGAGACGAGACGTGACCATCGAAAACAACAAGATGTGGTGAGTCATCACAAGACTAACAGAGCCGGAGATTAGCAGCAGGTTAGAAGAAGAGATACCCAGGTGGCTATTACTAAATTAGTACACAAGGGAAGCAGGCCACCGAAAGCAAATGACGTGGACAAGACGAACAGGCGACACAACACAGGAAACGCCGCCTACATGTTCCTGAATAGATGGAGATGATATTTACCGTAGTTACTCAAGAATGAACCTTATTGAAAGTCAAGGAAAAATAAACTGTATGATGGAAGTAAGAGAAAATAAATAGTTACTTGAAAATTAACCTTATTGAAGGGCATGGTGAAATAAATAAACGGTAGGTTGGAATTACTGAAAAATAAATCTTATAGCAACGGAAGCCTTGTTGGATGAAAAGGTCACTCTAATAAAACGTGTATATCATGAGGTGTAGGAGACGGGAATAGACAGGAGACTGAGACAAGATAGACAGAGCTGTCAGACCAGAGAGGGTCAAGATGGGCAAGCCGTCTGTCACAGTACCAATGAGCAGAGCCAGACAATTGTAATGCAAAGTAAAATATTGGTGTTATATATTGACAGAGGGATTGGTTAGATGTGGGGCGTATTTCATCATTGAATATTAGTTGTGGAGTCTGTGTAGGGTGTGATTTGTCATTGAGTGTTAATTGTGTGAAGTGATTTGATTGGAAGTGTAACGTGAAGTGTTTACAGATATTTAGTGGAATTTATTTGAAGTGAGATGAATCCAGTCTTATTTACTTATTTACCTATTTATTTATTTATTTATATTTATTTATTTATTTTCATTTATTTATTTATTTTATTTTTTTGTTCAGGTCGGAAGTCGTATATGATCGTCTGAGTGTAATTACAGGTAAATACTCGTAATAAGAATTAAGTTAACTTTATAAAAACATAAAACTTTATAAGAACATAAACGCATTCCCCTGAACCCACAAAAGCCAGTCTTAAAGATTTAGGGACGCAACAAGATCGTGCAACATAGAAACTCGACAACTGCAAAGTTTCTGTTGGTTAATTATTTGGTGTTTCTCAGCTTGATGTGTCTTTTTGGAACGTGATTTTGTATTGTTTCTTTTATAATTATTATCCAGTAGTCCATTTCTGTGTCTAATTCTTGCTGTTCTGCAAGTATGTACTGGTCACTTCTCCTATTTTTCAGTTAATCTTCTATTTCTCTTTGAAAATTTTCTGTAATCTATTTTGAGTGGAGCAGGCATTTTTTATAGGCTGGGATGCTATGACGATGATGACAGGAATGTGGTCAGAGGGGTGGTGGGGCAAGATTAAAAGCGAGGTTATGGTACGTTTTATTGTTTGGTGGTACTGTATCTGGTGAAGAAGAGGAGTTATGAGAGAAGAAGGCATGAAAGTGCAGGCAGAGGTGATTTAGGTTGTTGTTGTCAGGAATAATGTTTTGTGCTTTTCCTGCATTATTAGTGCTTTTGCTAGTTAGAGAGGGGTGTAATGTAAGGTGGCGTGCTCTGAGAGGCTGCATCACGGAGATCTGTGACAGGTGGATACAGCGGCGTGGTGGTAGGTAAGTGATAGCTAGATTTATGAAGCCAGTGTTTATTTCCAGTGTAACTTATAAGAAATCCGTATTGTAACTGTCTGTCATTTTGTGTTCCAGGTGTTCCTTGACCAGCGCTGCAGATTCGTCATGCAGTCCACTGCTGTAGCTGACAAGGTGAGTGGCATTACGACACACACACACACTAGTTATCGTTGTGATTGTGATTGATAAAGATACTACTGCTATTACTACTACTACTACTACTACTATTACTTTACTACTACTACTACTACTACTACTACTACTACTACTACTACTACCACCACTACTACTAATAATAATAATAATAAAAATAAATAATAATTATGTTGATAAAATAACGATTTTAGAAATTATGATAATAATATTACTACAACGACTATTACTATTACCATGACCAGTAATAATAGTATTAGTAATATTATTTTTTTCTACTACTACTACTACTACTACTACTACGGCTAATAATAATAATAATAATAATAATAATAATAATAATAATAATAATAATAATAATAATAATAACAATAATAATAATAATAATAATAACAATAACAACAATAACAACAACAACAACAACAACAATAATAATAATAATAATAATAATAATAATAATAATAATAATAATGATAATAAAAATTATAATAATAACAACACGTACACGCGCACGTACACACACACACACACACACACACACACACACACACACACACACACACACACACACACAAACAAACAAACATACTAACACACACACACACACACAGACATCTGGAGGCCTGTGTTTATCTGTTTAAGGCGTACAGCACGGTGTCTGAGGCGGGCAGGTTGCCGGGTTGCTTGTAATGGTGCCACAACCTCAACAGACTGTAATGATGATCAGTCAAGGCACGAACATTCTCTACATTCACGTTTTCGTTCCCCAGGTCTAGGACCACTTTTGTTGAGGGAATATAAGGGAGCATGGAGGAGACAGTAGACACCTGCCGAAACGATAATTACTCCCAGTGAGGTCTAAAGCACTGTTCAGGGGGTGCTGTGAACTCATCATTAAACCCAACTGTGACCTCACTGAACGTTTCCCTTTGTGTGTCACAACACAAGGGGGCAGTCACAGCCTGCCCTCTAAAGACAACTCTCTTCCTCCACACAAAACTACAAGCACCTAATAACACACACACCCTTCACTCAAAATTTTCAAAATCATCATGGCGACTCCTACACCAGCCTCGGAGTCCCCATCTGGGGAGGGGACAATAAATGTCCCCAGGTCGGACTGCCTTTCTGTCGACGACGCTAAGTGTCTTGACACCCCCCTCAACTTTTTCTTCATTAACTTCTGCAACATTCGTGGTCTAAGATCTAATTTTTCAATCTGTAGAACACCACCTCTCCTCTTCTAAACCTCATCTTCTTCTCCTCACTGAAACTCAGGTGTCTGAGGCAACTGAAAGTAGACCCTTTTCTGTTCCCTCCTACTTTCTCTATCCTCATTTTCGATCCAAAGCTGGATGTTGCGTTTATGTGCGTAATGACTTAACCTGCTCTCGTGCCCACGCTCTTGAATCTTCCGAGTTTTCCACCATCTGGCTACAACAACAGAGTCACTCTCATACTAAATTTATCTGTGCTGTATACCTTTCACCTAACTCCTCTGACTATAAGAAATTCTTTGACTACTGAACTTCCAAAGTGGAGCACATTCTGACACTCTTTCCTTTTGCAGAGATCTCCATTCTTGGGGAGTTCAATGTTCACCACCAGCTTTGGCTTTCCTCTCCCTTCACTGACCATCCTGGTGAACTAGCCTTCAACTTTGCTATCCTCCACGACCTAGAGCAATTGGTGCAACACCCTACTCGTATTCCTGACCGTCTTGGAGATACGCCTTGACCTTTTTTTGACCTCTAATCCTTCTGTTTATGCTGTCACCCTTTCTTCTCCGTTGGGCTCCTCCGATCACAATCTCATATCTGTATCTTGTCCTATCGCTGCAATCCCTCCTCAGGATCCCCCTAAGCGAAGGTGCCTCTGGCGTTTTGCCTCTGCTAGTGGGGGGGACCTGAGGAAGTATTTTGCTGATTTTCCTTGGAATGACTACTGCTTCCGTGTCAGAGACCCGTCTTTGTGTGCTGAGCGCATAACAGAGGTGATAGTGGCTGGCATGGAGGCGTACATTCCTCACTCTTTTTCTCGACCTAAACCTTCTAAACCTTGGTTTAACACAGCTTGTTCTCGTGCCATACATGATAGAGAGGTGGCCCACAAAAGGTACTTAAGCCTTCCATCACCAGAATCTCATGCACTTTATATTTCTGCCCGGAACCATGCCAAGTCTGTTCTACAACTATCCAAAAACTCCTTCATTAACAAAAAGTGTCAGAACCTTTCAAGTTCTAACTCCCCTCGTGACTTCTGACATCTAACCAAAAATATTTCCAATAACTTTGCTTCTTCTTCTTTCCCTCCTTTATTTCAACCAGATGGCACCACTGCTATCACATCTATTTCTTAAGCTAAATTCTTTGCTCAGACCTTTGCTAAAAACTCTACCTTGTACGATTCTGGGTTTGTTCCTCCCTCTCCTCCACCCTCTGACTACTTCATGCTACCTATTAAAATTCTTCGCAATGATGTTTTCCATACCCTCGCTGGCCTAAACCCTCAGAACAATAGGAGGGACCTGATGAGGTCCCTCCTATTGTTCTCCGAAACTGTGCCTCCGTGCTTGCACCTTGCCTAGTCAAACTCTTTCAGCTCTGTCTGTCAACATCTACCTTTCCTTCTTGCTGGAAGTTTGCTTACATTCAGCCTGTTCCTAAAAAGGGTGACCGTTCTAATCCCTCAAATTACCGTCCTATTGCTTTAATTTCCTGCCTATCTAAAGTTTTTGAATCTATCCTCAACAGGAAGATTCTTAAACATCTATCTGATAGATGTTTAAGAATCTTCCTGTTGAGGATAGATTCAAAAACTTTAGAGTGGGTGACAGGACAGAACCCTGAGGAACACCACTGTTAATAGATTTAGGAGAAGAACAGTGACCGTCTACCACAGCAGCAATAGAACGGTCAGAAAGGAAACTTGAGATGAAGTTACAGAGAGAAGTATAGAAGCCGTAGGAGGGTAGTTTGGAAATCAAAGCTTTGTGCCAGACTCTATCAAAAGTTTTTGATATGTCTAAGGTAACAGCAAAAGTTTCACCAAAATCTCTAAAAGAGGATGACCAAGATTCAGTAAGGATACCCAGAAGATCACCAGTAGAGCGGCCTTGACGGAACCCATACTGGCGATCAGATAGAAGGTTGTGAAGTGATAGAATCTATCACTTCACAACCTTCTATCTGATCGCCAGTATGGGTTCCGTCAAGGCCGCTCTACTGGTGATCTTCTGGGTATCCTTACTGAATCTTGGTCATCCTCTTTTAGAGATTTTGGTGAAACTTTTGCTGTTACCTTAGACATATCAAAAACTTTTGATAGAGTCTGGCACAAAGCTTTGATTTCCAAACTACCCTCCTACGGCTTCTATACTTCTCTCTGTAACTTCATCTCAAGTTTCCTTTCTGACCGTTCTATTGCTGCTGTGGTAGACGGTCACTGTTCTTCTCCTAAATCTATTAACAGTGGTGTTCCTCAGGGTTCTGTCCTGTCACCCACTCTCTTCTTATTATTCATTAATGATCTTCTAAACCAGACTTCTTGTCCTATCCACTCCTACGCTGATGATACCACCCTGCACTTTTCCACGCTTTTTCATAATCGTCCAATCCTTCAGGAAGTGAACATTTCACGCAGGGAAGCCACAGAACGCTTGACTTCTGATCTTTCTAAAATTTCTGATTGGGGCAGAGCAAACTTGGATTTGTTTAATGCCTCAAAAACTCAATTCCTCCATCTATCAATTCGACACAACCTTCCAGACAACTATCCCCTCTTCTTCAATGACACTCAATTGTCCCCCTCTTCTACACTGAACATCCTCCGTCTGTCCTTTACTTATAATCTGAACTGGAAACTTCACATCTCATCTCTAGCTAAAACAGCTTCTATGAAGTCAGGTGTTCTGAGACGTTTCCCCCAGTTTTTCTCACCCCCCCACCCCCAGCTGCTAACTCTGTACAAGGGCCTTATCCGTCCATGTATGAAGTATGCTTCACATGTCCTAGGGGGGGTTCCACTCATACTGCTCTTATAGACTGGGTGGAATCAAAAGCTTTTCGTCTCACCAACTCCTCTCCTCTAACTGACTGTCTTCAGCCTCTCTCTCATCGCCGCAATGTTGCATCTCTAGCTGTCTTCTACCGCTATTTTCATGCTAACTGCTCTTCTGATTTTGCTAACTGCATGCCTCCCCTCCTCCCGCGGCCTCGCTGCACAAGACTTTCTTTCTCTCACCCCTATTCTGTCCACCTCTCTAACGCGAGAGTTAACCAGTATTCTCAGTCATTCATCCCTTTCTCTGGTAAACTCTGGAACTCCCTGCCTGCTTCTGTATTTCCACCTTCCTATGACTTGAATTCCTTCAAGAGGGAGGTTTCAAGACACTTATTCATCATTTTTTGACTACTGCTTTGATCCTTTTATGGGACTGGCATTTCAGTGGGTATTTTATTTTTCTATTGGATTTTTGTTGTCCTTGGCCAGTGTCCTTTCTACATAAGAAAAAAAAAAGTGCCGCAGTACTGGCCAACGTATGGTCTCTTATCTTTACTTTGCCACCAGGAGGGTTTTTTCTGACGTGACGAGCGATGGCCTGCAGGAAGCTTTCATTATAATCTGTGTCTTCCACTAGTGAGAGCCAGTCTTCACATTTTGCGCCGGTCTTTGCCAGCATGTCTATCACCTCCTTTATGGTCCTGGGACGTTTTGAAAAGTTTGGTATGACCAACAGGCCCGCCACATGCCAGAAAAGGTTACACAAACCCCAAAGATATAGAGGCTGTGTGTGTGACTGAGTGGCACTCTGAAGCAGGCTCCTAATGGCTCCTGGTTCTTGGAGGGATTTATCCTTAAGGTGCTCTATGCTATGTCGAACAGCAAAGTGCTCCAGTAGCCCTTTGTGGAGCATGGCGTAGTTTTCTTGGCGTACTCTGCTGGTGATGGACAACTGCAGAGTGAAGAAGGCTCTCAGGACTTGTTGGGCCGGAAGGTCCTCTCTCTCTCTCTCTCTCTCTCTCTCTCTCTCTCTCTCTCTCTCTCTCTCTCTCTCTTGCAGCAATCCGTCAGCCGCTCGGTTTCCTCCTCTGAGAGGCTCAGTCTGTCCTGCAGCGGACCTTGTAGCGCCATTTGGTACATTTCTTTCACTACTCTTTTTATCCTCATCTTGAGGGTCTGTGGCCTCTTCTTTCCCGATGTGGGGTTCACGGATATTCTGCTGCGCAGTGTGAGTGTACAAGCTGGACTTCGTAATGTTTTCTTTAATGCAATCAGGATTGCTTTCAAATAATGTAACTAGAAATAATAGGTTGAGGGAAAGCTCAAACAAGGTCATATTGTCTTGTTTCCTCATGAACTCCCTCAAGCTATCCTGGTTTGTGGAGGTGGAGTATTGGATTACAAATTCCATCCTCCTAGGGACAGGAATCCCCTCGATAGGTATCTGCGATTGCTTCTAGTCCTGTCGAGTGCGGTTCCAGAACTCATCCACTTACTCTGGTCGTGAGGTGGCAAGAATTGAGAAATTTTTGTTATATTTAGTTATATTCAGAATATTAGTGATGCGATTTTCAGAGGTGCTGTTAAGCTCGTCCAGACCATCGATGAGGAAGAGCATTTTACAGTATTTAAAATAGTTTATGAGAGACTTTTTAAACACTAGCAGACTAGACAGCCTAAACGGGAGGACCATGGCAGTGCTTCTTCACCACGGCTCCTCACGTTCACTTGTTTGTAATGAAGTAGTTGGAACTGAGTTGCACTGTGATAGAAAGGACTGTACGCATATATATATATATATATATATATATATATATATATATATATATATATATATATATATATATATATATATATATATATATATATATATATATATATATATATATATATATATATATATATATATATATATATATATATATATATATATATAGATAGATAGATAGATAGATAGATAGATAGATAGATAGATAGATAGATAGATAGATAGATATAGATATAGATAGATAGATAGATAGATAGATAGATATTAGGGTGGAGTGTTTTTTTTAACATTTCTTGAAATTCTTTTATGGCTAGGGCGGAAAAGGTGTCAACTAGTAAGAAAAAAAGTGTTCAAAGCATATTTTTCTAGAACAATACCTTCTGTCCCCGCCAGCCCGTCAGAGTTTGAAAAAAAAGCGTGTAAAATTAGTAAACTTCACATAACACCCCATTTCAACAATTCATTATGAAATGTTTGTGGCTGGTGTGCAATATTTCCTGCTAGTTGTATATTGATAACATACTAAAGCTGCAAACTGTATAAATATATCTTCAGTCACCGCAATATGCTTGAAATATTGAAAAAAAAAATCGATTTTTTCGAGACAAATTTTAAAAAAATTCTCAAAAATAAAATACAAACAAACTTTCATATGTCTAGTCCCTAAGTTGTTTTATGTCACTTGTACTTTGTATGTGTAAAGTTTGAGAGAGATTACTTAATAACTTCTGTTCCCACCACGTCACTTTTAAATATAAGTAATTATATTAATTAATTATATACAGATATTGCAAGTGATGTCCATTGGAAGAATACTACAATGAATATTTCACTAAATCACTAAAATCTACTGAGTTCAGTACAGAAGATCACATAACTAGTTGAGTTACAGACACACACACACACACACACACACACACACACACACACACACACACACACACACACACACACACACACACACAGTCACTAGCCTAGTCTCCTTGATAGCCTCACCCCATGGTTAAAGGGAAGGGTTTTACACCGCTGCGGGTCACGTGATCTCAGGGAGTCTGCACTCTGCAACCATTATGTTAGATTCCCATTAGAGCTCGGTGGGGAGAAACGTATGACCTTTTATGAAGTCATGAACTCTTTACAGAATACAAGACAAGCATTTACTTGCCCTATTTTCGGGAATCCTTGCCAGTTCAGTAAGAGATGCCTCCCAGCGTAGGAAGATGTCATGAAAGCGTGTTTATGGGAGAGAGTACATTTGAAAAAAAAACAAAAAAAAACATCCATTTTGGGATGAAATTGCCAAGTCTGTCAACTAACAGTTACAAGAAATATGGAAGTCAGCTTCTATACCAGCTCTTTCTTCAAGGCGCATTCGTGCAATGTTAGATAACTACCACAACAAGTGCAACAATTTGATGAAGGGTTACTCCTCTAAGAGGATGGACAAACCAAGTTTCATAAATAAAGCAGCATTATTCAAAGAAGAGAGCTTAAAACTTTTTGACATTGCAGCTTGTAAATGTGCCATAAACAACTGGTGATGTGAGGCAGCTAGAAAGGTCCCGCAGCGGGAAACAAAAATTCTAAATGATCAAAGGAGCAACAGAAAAATGGTTACTGGAGCTATTGACAAAACAACAACAACAAAAAAATGACGAAGACATTACAGAGGAAAGAAAAAAAGAAGTCAACACAAAGCAGAACCATCTCACGCTGAACCATCGACGAGTGGTGCTGCAACTTTAGCTTCGTTTTCAGAATCAGATTCTATATCAACAACAGATGATAACTCTGATTTTGAGGATAAAACAGATAAAAATCCACGTAGAACTGATCTTTTGAGATTACCATCAGTTTCATTAGCTTGTGACAGGTCACGAATTTTAGACAAGACTGTAGCAAGTATAGTTAGTGCTACTTTACAAAAAACTGGAATAGTATCTTCCAAAGATGCCTCTGAAATCGTTGAACGAAGTAAAATTCGTCGAGGTCGACGAAAAAAGAGACTTGAGACAAAAAAACATCACGAGACTGATCAAAAAATGGCCCTCAGCATATTCTTCGATGGAAGAAAAAGACAGAACTCTGTCTCAGGTTAAAAAGGGAATAAGATTGCCAGACAAGTAATGACCGAAGAACATATAACTTGTGTCAAGGAGCCTGGCTCTGAATACCTTGGCCATATAGCTGTGTCGTCTGGAAATTCGCAGACAATTGATTCAGGAATTATTGATTTTTTGAATGACAAAAAAGCATTATTCCTGAAGATCTGGCAGTAGGTTGTGATGGGACTGTTGTAAATACTGGCAGAAAGGATAGCGTAATTTCTCTTTTAGAACAACAACTTGAAAGATCATTGGAATGGTTTGCGTGTCAACTGCATGCTAATGAGTTGTCACTGAGGCATCTGATGCTAAAGTTAGATGGGCCTACAACAGGACCAAGAGGCTTTACTGGCATAATTGGAAAACAACTGTCTAACTGTGAAAATTTACCAATTATTGACTTTGACCCCATTCAAGCAGAAGTGATCAACAGTGAAGTCAACCTTTCAGATTTATGCTGTGAGCCTTTTTGTTTTCATTCACTGGCTGGTGCTCCTACATAAAAAATAAATGAATAAATAAATAAATAAATAAATAATGAGACACGATGGAGCAGTGTTGCGTCCCTTGCCTGCCCAGCTACCCCGTTTTCACTTCTTCCCTCCCTATTCCCTCTAACCGTGGTAAGGCTGGCCGGCACTGCTTTTACGAGCCAGTCGGAGCCAAGTTGTCAGACGAGAGATACGTGCGGGGGGTTAGACGGTGGGTTATAACACACACACACACACACACACACACACACACACACACACACACATATATATATATATATATATATATATATATATATATATATATATATATATATATATATATATATATATATATATATATATATATATATATATATATATATATATATATATATATACACACACACACACACACACACACAATTCTGGAAGGTTACCGCTGTGTCGTTGCTGCCCAGTCCCTAATACCCAGGACCCTCCCCTACAACCATCACACCAAGTGTCTCTCCGCTGTGATGATGACATGTTGCTAAAACTGATCCTATGTTTTCCTATGTGGAGCTTTATCTGCATTCTGATCACATTATCGTGTTCAGGAGTTTTTCCTACTTAATGTAATAATATATTTCAGCGTTCTAAGATTTTCTATTGAAAATAGCAAGCATAAGTAAAACATGTTATGAACATTTTTTTTTTTAACATCACAAATCATCTCGTCGAGATATGATTTTCTCTTTTAGTTTTGTGAAGTTTTTACAATATATCTTGATTCTAGAGTCACTGCTGAGTCTGATAGTGTCAACCAAAACTGATTATCCCGTATATGAAGTGAGTTATGACATATAATAAGAAACATTTCTCACTCAAGCATGAAAAATGTGGCTTTACGTGAGTGCTAGCTAAAGACCAGTGCAGCCAATCAGCTGCGACCTTATAAACATTCGTAGGCCTCAGGAATCTAGTTTAGTTAAGTGAACGTAGTATAGTACGCTTCAGTGCAAAATACGGCAAAACGGTGGGTCTGGAAAAGTTATCCTCAAGATGTTTCCGAGACTGAAATCCCATTTCTTATATGCCAGGATCACCAAAAGGTGATCCTGGCCAAATCATCCTTGTACCCTCCAGGGGCCAGGAGGAGCGGTGGGTTGTAGTGATGTGCGGTAACAAAATTAGAACTCCCTCGCTCCGCTCAGGCTTCGGAATAAGTTTCTTTATTCTATACTGTGCACGTCAATTTGATTTTTAGTAAACAAACATTATTTCGGTTGTATACATGGTACACTCGCACCAAACTTGAGTATGCTGCACCCATGTGGCATCCAGGACGCAGGCGCAACATGATGCCTTGGGATGTCTACAGAAGTGAGCGTGTAGAGTTATCCTTGGTGGTCAGTACAGCACATACTTACAATAACGCAATGTCAGTTTTAAAATGCAAAAAACCTGTTTGAAAGACGGAATGAATTAACGCTGAAATCCGTAAGGAATCTGCTGAGCTCCACAAAATGGAGATCACTATTGTTACACGAGGTGCATGGTAGGGACACGGGTGGGGTGGGGGGCGTTGTTATAAGCTGTGTACTGCAGCACTCCCCTCCATAAACACTCCACCACACCATATATTGTAATCACACTGAATCAAACTGCCTAATGTACCACTATGTTGAAGCATGTTAGTTTACTATTTATTGTCTTAGGTAGACACCTTAATTTCATGTTTTTAATCTTAATCTTAAACTTTTAAAATATAATTTCTTAGAGTAACACCCCTATTTCATGATTTTTAACCTTAAGTTTCTTTCAAAATGTTAACTGCTACGAAATAATTGTGAGCCAAGTCGCCATTTTATAATATGTCAATGCATATATTTGCAACTTTCTTGGCAAATAAACCTTTAATTATTAGTATAAAAATTATTATTATTTATATCAGAGGGATTGTGATAGTAATTCTTAGAGGAGTTCTTACTGCTGGTAAGCCCCCACCATGCTAGATACAATTGGCCCGAGAAAGGAGGCTTTAGGACAGGTGTTTGCCGCTCTCATTAGACTTGGCAGTAAGGTTCCACTCGAAACTTTGTATGCCTTGACATCATGTGACTGTGGGAGCGGCCACTCGCCCATTACCTTCTCTGTTTTTTTTTTTTTTTTTTTCTAATACTTGAAGTGTTTTTGTCTTGAGTGTCTTGAGTGTTTTTGCATTCGTGAAATGCGACTTGCCTGGGCTGGTAGCCTTGTTTGTCGAGGGGCAGAAGATTAGATAGAGTGATATAGTATCCTGCTGGGCAATGGATGGCAGTTTTGTTGGAGGTGGCCCTCAGGGTATTATACTCTCATATTGTGCGTCTTTACTGCTGAGCTCCTTAGCACGTGGCTTGGCGAGTGTTTTCTCAGCTTGAGTGAGACTTTGACGTAGTATATTTTCTTCCATGTGGTTAGATAAAATAGGGTGGCGATCTCTGAGGCTTATAACTGTATGTATGTAACTGAACTGGCCTGGGTTTACGTGGTAAAGTGTCCCGTGCTGGGTTATGGAGAATAGTAGCCTAGATGAACAGGCCTGAAGTAGAGGCAGCTATGAGAGAGGCTGGATTTGGTAGTAACTATATTTACTTATCTTCCGTATCCATAAATTTTCCTAATCTACTTTTTAAAGTCTCATAGTCTAGGACTATTCAAGCCATCTAAAACTATTTGAAAATCAGTTTTTTCCTATCACCTTTGATTTTTTTCTTCTTTTCAAATTAGAAGCTATTACTTATATTCCTAGCCTAAATACTTCATGTAATATAAGGTGTTACTATTTCTAAATATACTTTTAATATCACTGCGGGACTTGTACCTCTAATGCTTCTAAGGATGAATCCAAATAAAAAAAATTACCCTTATTTCTGCCCTTTATACATTATTTCTCCTCTATGAATTAGTTGTCTCCTAAATCTTGTTCTCCTTCCGATCCAATCAGCAACTAGTTCTTCATGGGGGATCTGTTAGTGCATCTTTCTATTTATCACTCATATCCTCTACCCATACCAACTACTTACATTTCCTAATATTCATTGACCGTTTATCTGTCCGCTCTTTCATCTTTTTTGAAGTTTGCAACCTACCTATTTTCATGGTGCCTGCAAATCTAGTCTTATCACTACTAATTATTATTATTATTATTTTTTTTTTCACTCATGTATATTGAAATTAGTAGTGCTCCCAAAACTAATCTCAATGGGACCACAAGGGTTTCTGTGTGTGTGTTAGTAGTGCTCCCAAAACTAATCTCAATGGGACCACAAGGGTTTCTGTGTGTGTGTGTGTGTGTGTGTGTGTGTGTTGTAATGTACAGCGAGATAACGCAATGAAGAGAGAGAGAGAGAGAGAGAGACAGAGAGAGAGAGAGAGAGAGAGAGAGAGAGCTGGATTCAGACGCCAGCTGTACGATGCTGACTAGCCGCTATTTCACATTAACTTACCATAAGAATTCCCGCTCCCAGGCACTCTCCTCTTCCGATTAATTTACCTTAATTTTCTTTGATCAGTTTGAGTCACACATAATTCAAGCAGAAGATTTTCCCTTGATAATAAAGTAATGAGTGTTCATCTGGCCCCCTTTGTTTGCACATGAGAAATTTTAGAAGTAAAGTGTTTTATTCCAGTAGAGACAGCATGAGGAGCTTGTGTTGGGAGGGTGTCTGTATACGTGTGTCGCTCTCCCCTCCCCACTCCCCCTTTAGCAGCATCGCGGATAGACAGTTGGAGCACTTTCTCATGCTTAGTAGTGCTGGGCAGGATCCGACATTTTAGGATTTGTGGATCCGAGTACTTGAGCTTGCAAGAAGGTGTGGGGTTGGAGTGTATTTTCATAACTGTTTCTATAGTTTGAAATAATGCAATGGAACTTATTGGAGTTTTCAAGGTTCAATTTTATGATTAATTCGTGTAAGGACATTTTTTTTTTTTCAAATACTGAATAGATTTGACCAGATGACTAGCACACCTGTGACAGTCACAACTACCAACTGGACTAGCCATGTTTCGTAGCTAAGGTAGCTTCCTTGCGGTATCCAACTGATGCTGGATTGGAAATTCTTTTCAGCTTAGCGAATTTAACTACAGGCAACAGGTAGAGTGGCGAGAATGCGTCTTAATAGGACTGTTGGTCTGGTAGCGGCTCATTGACGACTACTGGGCGACTACTGAGGGTGTGTTCGGAACAAGAGGTGAACTTTGTTCCTCAGCTTGCCACGTCAAAATAACAAAAGCCTTGCGAATCTGCTTACGTTAACTCCCTATTTTTATTTTAACAACTAACACTTAGTTTGTACTAGATTAAACTTTATTACCCTCTAATATAATTTTACAATTTATGCACTACCAGGAAAACTCTAACGTGGTAAAGAAAGCGCGTGAAATAAGCTGCAAATAACGAACTATTTTGACAGTACAGGGATGTTAAGCCTCAGGTAAAAAATCTCTCTCTCTCTCTCTCTCTCTCTCTCTCTCTAGAGGAAGATCAGTTCACCACTGGAGGAAGAAGGAAGGGAATGGGAAGCGATGGGAAGTGGGGAGTGGAGAAAAAAAGCAAGTGGGACAGAGAGAGAGAGAGAGAGAGAGAGAGAGAGAGAGAGAGAGAGAGAGAGAGAGAGAGAGAGAGAGAGAGAGAGAGAGAGAGCGTAATAATATTAATGAAAATAATAATAAAGATGAAGAAAAGTGGTAATAATAACAAAGAAATTATAATAATAATAATAATAATAATAATAATAATAATAATGATAATAATAATAATAATAATAATAACAATAACAATAATAAATCATTATTATTATTATTATTATTATTATTATTATTATTATTATTATTATTATTATAATTAGAAAAACACACACACACACACACACACACACACACACACACACACACACACACACACACACACACACACACACACACACACACTCCTCCTTTAGGATGAGGCAGTAGACACCTGCCGAAACGATAATTACTACCAGTGAGATCTAAAGCACTGTTTAAGGGGTGCTGTGAACTTATCATTAAACCCAGCTGTGACCTCACTGAACGTTTCCCTTTGTGTCTCACGACACAAGGGGACATTCACAGCCTGCCCTCTAAAGACAACTATCTTCCTCCACATAAAACTACAAGCACCTAATAACACACACACCCTTCACTCAAAAATTTCAAAATCATCATGGCGACTCCTACACCAGCCTCGGAGTCCCCATCTGGGGAGGGGACCATAAATGTCCCCAGGTCGGACTGCCTTTCTGTCGACGACCCTAAGTGTCTTGACAACCCCCTCAACTCTTTCTTCATTAACATCTGCAACATTCGCGATCTAAGATGTAATTTTCAATCTGTAGAACACCACCTTTCCTCTTCTAAACCTCATCTTCTTTTCCTCACTGAAACTCAGGTGTCTAAGGCAACTGACAGTAGGCCCTTTTCTGTTCCCTCCTACTTTCTCTATCCTCATTTTCGATCCAAAGCTGGATGCTTAGTTTATATGCGCAATGATTTAACCTGCTCTCGTGCCCACGCTCTTGAATCTTCCGAGTTTTCCACCATCTGGCTACGACTACAGAGTCACTCTCAAACTAAATTTATCTGTACTGTATACCTCTCACCTAACTCCTCTGACTATGAGAAATTCTTTGACAATTTAACTTCCAAAGTGGAGCACATTCTGACCCTTTTCCCTTTTGCAAAGATCTCCATTCTTGGAGACTTCAATGTTCACCACCAGCTTTGGCTTTCCTCTCCCTTCACTGACCATCCTGGTGAACTAGCCTTCAACTTTGCTATCCTCCACGACCTAGAGCAATTAGTGCAACACGCTTCTCGTATTCCTGACCGTCTTGGAGATTCGCCCAACATTCTTGACCTTTTCCTGACCTCTAATCCTTCTGCTTATGCTGTCACCCTTTCTTCTCCGTTGGGCTCCTCCGATCACAATCTCATATCTGTATCTTTTCCTATCGCTCCAATCCATCCTCAGGATCCCCCTCAGCGAAGGTGCCTCTGGCGTTTGGGAGGACCTGAGGAGGTATTTTGCTGATTTTCCTTGGAATGACTACTGCTTCCGTGTCAGAGACCCGTCTTTGTGTGCTGAGCGCATAACAGAGGTGATAGTGTCTGGCATGGAGGCGTACATTCCTCACTCTTTTTCTCGACCTAAACCTTCTAAACCTTGGTTTAAAACAGCTTGTTCTCGTGCTATACATGATAGAGAGGTGGCCCACAAGAGGTACTTGAGCCTTCCATCACCAGAATCTCATGCACTTTATATTTTTGCCCGGAACCATGCCAAGTCTGTTCTCCACCCAGCCAAAAACTCCTTCATTAACAGAAAGTGTCCAAACCTCTCAAGATCTAACTCCCCTCGTGACTTCTGGCGCCTAGGCAAAAATATCTCCAATGACTTTGCTTCTTTTTCTTTCCCTCCTTTATTTCAACCAGATGGCACCACTGCTATCACATCTATTTCTAAAGCTGAACTCTTCGCTCAAGCCTTTGCTAAAAACTCTTCTTTGGACCTGATGGGGTTCCTCCTATTGTACTCCGAAACTGTGCCTCCGTGCTTACACCCTGCCTGGTCAAACTCTTTCAGCTCTGTCTGTCAACATCTACCTTTCCTTCTTGCTGGAAGTTTGCCTACATTCAACTTGTACCTAAAAAAGGGTGACCGTTCTAATCCCTCAAACTACCGTCCTATTACTTTAATTTCCTCCCTATCTAGAGTTTTTTAATCAATCCTCAACAGGAAGATTCTTAAACATCTATCACTTCACAACTTTCTATCTGATCGCCAGTATGGGTTCCGTCAAGGCCGCTCTACTGGTGATCTGGCTTTCCTTGCTGAGTCTTGGTCATCCTCTTTTAGAGATTTTGGTGAAACTTTTGCTGTTGCCTTAGACATATCAAAAGCTTTTGATAGAGTCTGGCACAAAGCTTTGATTTCCAAACAACACTCCTACGGCTTCTATCCTTCTCTCTGTAACTTCATCTCAAGTTTCCTTTCTGACCGTTCTATTGCTGGTGTGGTAGACAGTCACTGTTCTTCTTCTAAATCTATTAACAGTGGTGTTCCTTAGGGTTCTGTTCTGTCACCCACTCTCTTCTTATTATTCATTAATGATCTTCTAAACCAAACTTCTTGTCCTATCCACTCCTTCGCTGATGATACCACCCTGCACTTTTCCACGTCTTTTCAAAGACGTCCAACCTTTCAGGAGGTAAACATTTCACGCAGGGAAGCCACAGAACTCTTTATAAATTTTCTGTTTGGGACAGAGCAAACATGGTATTGTTGAATGCCTCGAAAACTCAATTCCTCGATCTATCAACTCGATTCAACCTTCCAGGCAACTATCCCCTCTTCTTCAATAACACTCAAATGTCCCCCTCTTCTACAATGAACATCCTCGGTATGTCCTTTACTTATAATCTGAACTGGAAACTTCACATCTCATCTCTGGCTAAAACAGCTTATACGAAGTTAGGTGTTCTGAGACGTTTCCGCCAGTTTTTTTTTTTTTTTTTTCACCCACCCAGCCTTATCCGTCCATGTATGGAGTATGCTTCACATGTGTGAGTGGGTTACACTCATACCGGTCTTCTAGACAGGGTGGAATGAAAAGCTTTTCGTCTCATCAACTGCTCCCCTCTAACTGACTATCTTCAGCCTCTCTCTCATCGCCGCAATGTTGCATGTCTAGCTGTTTTTTTACCGCTAACTCCATGGCTCCCCTCCTCTCACGGCCTCGCTGCACAAGACTTTCTTCTTTCTCTCACCCCTATTATGTCTACCTCTCTAATAGAAGAGTTAACCAGTATTCTCAGTCATTCATCCCTTTATCTGGTAAACTCTGGAACTCCCTGCCTGCTTCTGTATTTCCATCTTCCCATGAATTGAATTCCTTCAAAGGGAAGGTTTCAAGACACTTATCCTTTAATCTTTTACTTCCGCTTTGGTTTCTTATGGGACTGGCATCTTAGTGTTTTTTTTTATTTTTTTATTGGATTTTTGTTGCCGTAGACCATTGTCCCTCCTACATAAATAACAATAAAAAAAAGATAAAATAAAAAAAATAAAAATGCTTTAGAATCGGGTGATGAGTCTGTTTTACTAAAGTTACATATATCTTTATCTCAGTTTTGTTGATGATATATTATGCCTTACTGTGTCAGTTTATGAGCAAACAGTGACGCAACTTGTCACTCCTAATTCTTTCGTTTCATCTGTGCTTCAGCTCATTCTTGGCGCTCCCCAGACTGGTCATCCAGGCCGTGACGAATTTTTAACAATGGCTCGTAAGCGTTATTACTGGCCTATGATGAACCTTTACATCACAAATCAAGTAGCGCAATGTCTTTCTTGTTCACAAACTAAAGGTATCACTCACACCACTCCTGTGCTTGAATATCCGATTCCTGCTGGTCCTTTTGGTACTGTTGTTATGGACCTTTTGCAATTACCTCGCAGTCACCATGAATCTTTTTATGTTCTAGTCTGCGTTGATCATTTCAGTCGCTTTGTAATTCTTGTCTCCTTACCCAACAAATCTGCTACAGTTGTGGCCCATGCTTTAGTGTCCCACCTCGTTTGTCCAATCATTACACCTTCAGTTTAAGAATGAGGTACTTAATACCATTTGCCAGCAGAACATAATTTCTCATTACTTTATTTCTGCTCACCATCCGGCTTTTAATGGACTTGTGGATAGGATTAAAAGAAAAATTTTGGAAATCCTTCATAATGTTGCAGGTATATTCCATGAGTCATGGGAAGATTGGGTTCCGCATGTAACTGCTTCCATTAATAAATCTGTGAATTCGTCTACAGGATAGACTCCTCACTATATTGTGTTTGGTGAAGAAAAACGTCTGCATTATGACATACTAGTATCTCTACGTGTGCCAATGTATTCCGCTGATGACTACATTCAGTGTCATATCCGCACGTTTCGAACTACAGGCTTCACGCGCGTACTGTGTCGGCAACACAGTACAGCCACGCCTGTGTCCATTGGTATTAGTGACACTGTCTTTAATAAGGTCTCACCTCTGCGTCAGTCTAAATTAGAACCTAAATTTTCAGGCCCTTTTCTCATTACAGAGAGTCTTTCTGGTAATAAATAACAAAGAAAAAAAATTATGCAAATCTTGATATTTTAGGTCTCCATGTTGACAGGTTGAAGAAGGCTTGGGTCCCAACCACCTCTTCTTCTCCTTCTCCAATGCCTCAGTCTCCACCTGTCTCTCATACTTCTGTTCATCCTGTCTCTACACATTACTCTTATCTCCGAAGTAGGGTTATGTAATTTTCTTTTTTTTTTTTTGGGGGGGAACCCGATTTTACATTTATCACGTACTTTTCTTTCTCTCTTTTCGCTGTCTCATGAGTTTGTTTTGTTGTGCCCCTGGGGGAGATTATTTATTATTTTTATATCTTATGTTAGGATTACATTGATTACTATTTTTGTGTTGTCCTGCAGTGATATTTCTTTTTAATCCTGCAAGAGGGATATTTTCGTAACATTTATGTTTGTTTATATCATTATATTGTCCTTCTGTCGTGACATCCCCTGTGTCTTATAAAGATAAGTCCACTTTACATCCATATCCATGTATTTTTCATTTGTATTATTATTCCATTTTGTGTTATTTTCTGAAATTTTGTTTGCTCTACTTTCTTGTCATTGTCTTTGCGTTTATGTGCCTTCCTCCATTACGCACACTTACACATTTGTCTCTATATATGTTCTCATAAATCACATTCTCCGTATTTTTCTTGTGACTTACGGTATTTTCTATGATTTTTTTGTGTGTGTGTGTGTGTGTGTGCACTTCCATATTTGTCTTGCCTTCATTTATTTCTTTGTGTGCCTTACACAGATAAGCACACTCCATGTTTATATATATATGTATATATATATATATATATATATATATATATATATATATATATATATATATATATATATATATATATATATGCCTTACACAGATAAGCACACTCCATGTTTATATATATATATATATATATATATATATATATATATATATATATATATATATATATATATATATATATATATATATATATATATATATATATATATATATATATATATATATATATATATATATACTTTTTTTTCTTTTTTTTCTGTTTGATGTGCTTGTGACACTCGTATTTTTTTTTTTTTTTTTTTTGCTGCGGGATCGCAGCATAGGTATGGCCGAGCTATATTATAGGATTCCCATGTATAAGAGTTCATTTTCTTTATGCCTTTATTATCGTTATTACTATGGTTTATCATTTATATATTTAATTTGTATGTACAACACCTTTCGTTGCTCTTTTGTTTTCGATCACTCCTTTGGTGGCGTCACGCGCGCTGCCTCAGTCAGCGGTTGGCTTCTGGGTCGTTTAGGTTTACTCTGTGCTTGGTACTTTGTTATTATACTGGGAGATATTTTACGCAGTGTTTGCTGTTATCCCTGGATTTGGCCATTACTATATGTGCTACCTCAATCCCCTGGCACATTATTATTATTATTATTATTATTATTATTATTATTATTATTATTATTATTATTATCATTATTATTATCATTATTATTATTATCATTATTATTATAATTAGCTACGCGCACACAAATTCACACACACACACACACACACACACACACACACCTCCCATTACCTGACCAGCTTCCTTGAATTCATCCACAGCCACCTGGACAAGCGAAACACCTCTCTAGCTGTTGCTTTTGTGGACTTCAAAAAAGCCTTTGATTTTGTTGATCACACTGTTGTCATCAGCAAGGCAGTAAGTCTGGGTCTCCCTCCTAACCTGATAGCGTGGCTAGCCGACTTCCTCACAGGGAGGCGTCAGGCCGTTCGCTATGAGGGCTCTGTCTCTAATTTCCAACAGCTGACATGTGGGGTCCCCCAGGGGACCAAGATGGGTCCTCTATGCTTCCTCCTCCTCATTAACGACGCCCTAACTGACACCCCCCATCGCTGGAAGTATGTGGACGACTGCACCGTGGGCGTCCCAGTTTCCACCAAGAACCCGGACTACTCGCCACTGCAAGCAATTCTGGAGCGACTGCAGACGTGGACGGAGGAGAGCAGGATGACCATCAACCACAGCAAAACTGTGGTGATACATTTCTGTACCTCCTCTGTACCAGTGCCCCCTCCCTAGCTCACAGTGGGCCCTCACCAGGTGGTCCAATGTGCCAAGCTTCTCGGAGTCACGGTGGACGACCAGCTGACCTGGAAGCAGCATGTCGCCAGCACCGTAAGATCAGCTACCTACAGGCTGTACATGCTGCGCAGACTCAGGTCGCTGGGGTCGCCGACAGATGAGTTAAGGGGGGTATACCTCACCTTCATCCTCCCCAAACTCATGTACGCCTCCCCAGCGTGGTCCTCCTCCCTCACACACACTCAACAGCTACAGCTAGAGAGTGTGCAGAGAAGGGCGTGCAGGGTCATCCTTGGCCCTGCATACACCACCTACGAAGAAGCCCTGACCACCCTGAGTCTGTCCAGACTATCCACCAGGCACCGAGAGGCTCTGGAGAAGTTTGGAAGGGGACTACTGCATCATCCACGTCTCAGAAACATGCTGCCGCCTGACGCGCCTCGCCCGGTCCGTGCCACCAGACACCACAACAAGATAACGCCCCTAAAGGCGCCGCGCACGGACCGGTACAGATTCAGTGCGATTCCCACCATGGTGCGAGCCATCAATCAATAGTAATTCCCTCCTAGATTAGACTTACCTTTAGGATTAATGTTAAGTTTTTCCCCACCCCTATGTACATTTTCAGTTTGTTAACTGCCTAAATAATAAACCGTTTATTATTATTATTATTATTATTATTATTATTATTATTATTATTATTATTATTATTATTATTACACACACACTTGCAGGTCACTCGGTAGGAGATCTCGGTCTGTCACTTGGCAGACTCCTGTTCGTTCCCCTCCTCCTTCTCTCTCTCTCTCTCTCTCTCTCTCTCTCTCTCTCTCTCTCTCTCTCTCTCTCTCGTAATTGTGATGATGATGATGATGATAATTGTTATTGTTATCTACACGCAGACTGTATTTGTTGAGTGGCTTATGGGCTTTGCGGCCTATTCTACGATTTTGATCTTCCTACATACTTCGAGGAGTCTCCTTTGTCTCCGGCTGTTTCCCAGCCTGCCTCCTAGCCTGAGCATTTACGTGGTCCTGCCTGCTATGAACGTCCACCGGGGTCCCTCGGCCTGCTGCCCTGTCTACTGCTCTAAGTATTTAGTATTTTTCTTTTTTTTTCATTTATTTTGCTGTGGTTCTCATATTTTTGTCTGGTGATTTTTTTTCCCCGCTTTTCCTCTATTTTGTCGCTCATTTTTGCTAGTTTTTCGTTCACTGTCTTCCTACTGCTTTCAGCTCATTGGTCCTTGGCCTTTGTTTACACTTTCTGTTCTCTCATTAGCCGCAGCACCTTGTCCCGGTCTGTCTGGTTAGCTGTTTCAGATCGTGACACCATTTTGTGCATTTTGTTTTCCTTAGGTTTTTATATATATCAGTTTTTCCATTGTGCTGTGTCTTTCTACTTTGTGTTACACAATTAACCATAGCTATACACGTAGGTTTAAGTACATACACCTACATTTACGGTCTTTTTTGTCTGTGTTTACTACAGTAAAATCCCTCTCATCCGGCATTCGAGTATCCGGCAGCTTCAAGTATCCGGCACATTTTTCCCCGAGCCTTAAAATCAATAAAAAAAATCAATGTGTACTCATAAAATCGATTAAAATTCCCGCGCGAGGCATACTTTGTACCCTCGCCACCAGAGCGCACTGCATCGCGCCACCCACGGCTCGTGACTCAGTCCTGCTTGTGCACTGTTTATCGCCAGACGCCTTCATCATGCCTAAAGTTGTAGAAAAGAGGAAGCGTGTTGTGCTTACACTTAAGCAGAAGGTAGACATTTGTCGACGACTAGAGAGAAGTGAAAGCAGACAGCAACTGATGGCGGAATATGGTGTGGGCTCATCAACTATTTGTGACATTAAATCCCAAACGAAAAAGTTGTGGGATTACATGAAAGCCACCGACACCCCAAAGGCAGCGGAAAATCGTCACACACTGCAGTATCATCGTGGTGAAAAGATGGACAAAGTGTTATACGAGTGGTTCGGCTTGAAAAGATCAGAAGGAGTCACAATTACAGGCCCAATGCTACAACTGTGTGTTGGTGAGTGTGAGGTGGCAGCGCGGGTGGCGAGGCCCCGCACGGCGATCAGCTGATCTTTGTTATGGTAAGATGCGTGAGTGTAGAGTGGTGATTGTGGACATAATTTCACTTCTATTCAAGTATCCGGCAATATTCAAGTATCCAGCATGTCGGCGGCCCCGTTGATACCGGATACAAGGGATTTTACTGTATTTTTTATACACCACATTTTCTTTGCATTTCTTTTTTCTAAAAACTATATATATATATATATATATATATATATATATATATATATATATATATATATATATATATATATATATATATATATATATATATATAATTTTTTATTTTTTTTTTTTTTGCCATGAAAATGAGAAGTAAACTGCAGAAAACGCCTCATTATTCATAGCCTGTCACCTGTTGTTAGTGACCCGTCTCCTGTACCTTCACCTCCACCTCAGACGTCATCTGTCGAGCGTGTTTCCTCTCAAGTGTTGCATTTATCCCGGCGTCCAGCTTTCTTATGAATTTGTTGTCGTAAAGATGGTCACACCTACTTATATTGCTTCTTTCATAAGAAAGACCTCATTTCTGCTCGTTCATTGGTTCACCTGAGCATGACGCAACTTCTAGGAATGTGCCTTCTAAGCAGTTTTCAGGCCACTCTTGTTCTAAACCTTCATCAACTGGTCGTCGTGTCTATTTTCAGTCTTCTGCTCAGGAATGGTATAAGAGCTCACCGTCTCCAGTCCCGAGACCTCGAATGCCTCTTCAGCGTCCCATCTATTTTCACTCTTCTGCTCAGACACGGTATATGCACTCCAGCCCCTAGACCTCGCATGCCTTTAGAACGATTGTCTAAATTCTGTCTTGTTCATGGACCAAGTAACCACATGACATGACAGAGGATGTTTCAGAATTTTAGAATGGCAGCGAGAGCAAGTTGTGACAGCCTCTCTGTCATTTTTTAGAGCCGTCAAACTCAAATCTGGAGAGATTAGTGCTGTCTTGTCTGGAGCACCCTCTCGCTTTTCCCAATGCCATTGCTGCCTTTCAAGGTTTCCAACTTTTCTAGTGATTTTCTTATGAAACACCTCTTTCTTTGGGAGTTGACACTGGAGATTCTTGTAATTTCTTCAGTGTCCAAGTTTATTCCAAATTTAAGGACTTATTTAACCTTCCCTTACAGACAATAATCTTTCTAATGAATAAGGTTCTTCCTTACATTTCCTTGGTACAGTTCTTCTCCCTTTGTCTCTTGCCAATAATTTACCACCATTTGAGGCAGAGTTTTTTGTATCTTCTGATTTTGTCCTCAATAGCGATGGTCTATTAGAACTTCACTCACATGTGACTCATGGTATTGATGTTTTCATCAACACCTTGATATTTCATTTTAGGATATTGTTATCTTTGCAATGAACTTTCCGGCACCAATCTTACCCTCTAAATATCCTGTTCACTCTTCAAAGCATTCACACGTTACATATCATGGTTTATCATTGCTTGTTGGAGTCAAAACGTTAAATATTGGCTGTGGATGTCTGTTCTGCTGTTGTGAGCGGAAATCAGCGAGTGGGCCCCATGAATGCTGCCTGCCTCCCTGTTCATGTGGCAAATGCGTCTATTCACTCCTGCGTGTTATCTTTGCCAGATTCTGTCCGCGTTCATTGGTTGGCTCTTGAAAATATTCTTTCCTCTTTCTGAGATCTTATAACTGATTGTGACTCTCCAAGGAGTGGTGCACTTCTTGGTTCTTTGGAAGTCTGTGACTGTAGGTCCTTTCATAACTCTGCACACCTTATTGTTTCAGATTTTCCTAACACAGATATTTCTCATGATAATGCTGATCTCATTTCTCCGCCTTCACCTCATGTCAAGGTGTTGGATTTCTCAACAGCAAAGTTTCGTCTACTCGACTTCCTAGTCAAACACAAACCAGCTGTTGCTTTGCCTAATGAACCATTTGGTGTACATACCCTGAATGCTGCTGAGTCTCGCTTCTCAGTTACTCATCTAGAGGCTCTGGCACTGGTATGAGCTTTACATAATTTTTATGACATCATCTGTGGCTACCAATTGACAGCTAATACTGAACATGCTGCCTTGCTTCACCTCTTCAAGGGTAAAAATCTATCGGGTCGACTCGCGAGATGGTTTGTCATAGTTCATGAATTTAACCCAACGATCGAGTATTTGCTCGGTAAATCCATAAATCTTGGGTCATACCGTAATACGGTATTCGAACGACACATGACCTTTGAGCCTCCTCTGACCAGCCTGAAAGAGCTTTCATCACTAAACATGACTTTCATCCAATGTTCAGATGTCCAATTTTGATATTTCTTACAGAAATAAACCTTTTTCTCCTTTATTGCTTCAGTGAGCATGGGCTTATTAGCGGCACGGTGACTTGGTAGACCCAAGTCCTTCTCCAGGCAATGCCGTATCGTCGTGATTGCGACGTTCTGGAGGAGTTCAGGGTGCTTGTTCTTGAGTGCAGTTGCGGTTATAGCAGGATCTGACATCCTTCCACGTTTCAGGATCGAATCAGTCCTTGGTGAGATCTTATGAGCGCCAGAGACCTTCTTCCTCTGCGGTACCATAACAGGTGGCAATGGTGGCAGTACCCGCTTCAGTTGGTAAATCGCCTCTTTTGACAGCCTTAGACTTCTAGCAACAGAAATAACCGACTCTCCCTTCTCCAACAAACTCAAGGCACGACCTTTCTCTTCCATTATAAGCTTCTTGCTCCCCATTGTGTTCATAGAGATTCAAGGTATAATGCATTTTTTTTTTTTCAAAACAGTGTAAAGATTTTATTTTCCATCACTTTGTGTGTGTGTGTGTGGGTATATATATATATATATATATATATATATATATATATATATATATATATATATATATATATATATATATATATATATATATATATATATATATATATATATATATATATTGTTCCGTGTTGCGATATAAACGAAAAGAAGTAAGAACGAATAAAGAGGCTAGAAGAAAGAGAAATAAAAAAAAGACAGGCTGGAATGAAAGTTGACGTGCTTCTGACATATAGCCTATCCTCAACAGCTTAGTATAACTTTCACCCACGCTGAGTTGTTTCTTTTCCCCATTTCATTTGCCCACTTTTATTTGATCAGTTGGTTTGAGTGTCACCCAGTAGTTAGTAGCAGAATTGCCCTTGACTAAGTCATAATCAGTATTCATCCAGCCCCCATAGTTCCATCATATTTATTTTCTGATGGCAAAGCTTTTATTCATGTAAGCAAACGCCGAGTGAAGCCAGACAGTGTGTGTGTGTGTGAATTGAATTGAATTGAATCGAATTTATTGGTATACTCAGACTTATAAAAGTATGGAGCACAGCTCCTACAATAAATAAATGGTATCAATTTACAATCCAAAAAATAATTATTTGCAAGTGATTAACAATAAAACAAAGATTAGGTTTTGAGATACACAAAGCTTACCTAAATATACTTAAAACTGCTTTCACAAACAAAGCTAAATTTTTAAGAATGTTTACATCTGTGGTTTGCATCAACAAAGCATACTTAAAGTAAGCAGGCCTGCAAGCATAATATTCTGGTATATACATCGCCCTTAACATTACAATATTTGCGTTATTGCAAACGAGAAGAACATGATATTCCTCACCTACAGCGTCATCATCACACTTACCACATATTCGATCTTCTCTAGTTTCACCAGTGTACCTACCAACATTAACATGCAACTTCTGCATCTTGACAATTTATTCTTACATACCATAATTCAATTTAAATATCCTATAATTACTGGATAAAGATTTTGTTTCAATGTTACTAGGCCAAGTTGTTATCCACTGGTCCCTCAGTCTTAACTTGACAGCTTTTTTTTAATCCATGTCCCACAACCATGACATTCCACATTCATCACAGATATTCTTGATACAGGCTAACCATGGTGAAGTATAGATACCTAACCTATCTAAATGCAGTCAACACCTATACATAACAAAACACAATTTACTTTCTTTGCCGGAGATCATTCTCGCCCAATAACTTATCACTTTACACTTAATATAAATATTAAGAGGATATACACCAAGTTCGCCATATACCATATTATTGCTAGCCCTTTTATGTACATACAGTATATGTTTTAAGAAACTCAAGTGCAACAACTCTATCTCTCAGACAACATAATGTCCCCAAATCTCACATGCATAATTCAGTATTGTCAACACCATGGTATTAAACAAATCAACTTGCCTATCAACTGGAGAATCAAACCTACACTTTCCTATTATTGAATACAGTGCCCTTGTTGCATGATCCTTAAGATCTAACTCTCCTATCAGAAATCTCCCATTATAATTAAATACGTAATATACCCAAATACTTGTAATCCTCAACCACTTCAATGTTTTCATTACCAAACTCAAAATCATGACTATCTTGGTGAACCTTTCCTCTGCTGAACACAACAATTTTTTTATTTGTTACAATAAGTTTTGATTTCCATTCATTACAATAATCATAGTATTAAAGTTAGCAGAGCTCTTGTGCATATGATATCTGTGCCTAGCTTTATGCTGTTCTTGTCTTGATCTCCAGCACTGCCTACCATACCCTATTAAGCAGGCGTTGTTGGATTTTTTAATATAACATTTTCTCTTAGTTTGAGGGAGAATTTTAAGTGAAGGCTCAATTAAGATTTGTTTTAATTCATGGTTAATGTCATCTATGGATGTAACATGTATATTTGCCATCATCTCATTTACCTTATCTTTATCAATATGACTCACTCTTTTTCTCAGCATCCTATTTACCAGGTTTTACACTTTCATTACACCCTTGGATATTTGTCTTTAATATAGATATATCATTCAAAACTTTAAATTTCAGCCTAGTGCATAACACACAATGTACATCTGATATCATTGGGTCAAAATCAAGTGCTTCAAAGACTTCTACAGACTGCATTACCTCCGATGAACCTATTAAATAATCTATGGTTGTATGATATGTTGTTGTAGGTTTACCAACACCACAGTCTTCCCCTAACCTACCACTGAATATAAACAAGTGGTTGTTTTTACAAAATTCTACTAATCTTTTATCATATGAGTTACTATCAGGGGGTTAAATCTTGATTATATCTTTGTGTTGGTATGTCATAATCTTTAAGACTTAAATACGGCATCTCAGCAGACATCAGATCATCATCATCATTAACAGAACAAACCTCAGAAATAGTTAAAGTATGAGCATTGAAATCACCACAGAGGACGTGTACATAATCGTCATTTCTATCATCCAATTCCTCAAAGTGCTCAGCACTACCATATCTTGAAAAGTGGGTATGCACACACAACTTAACACCTTATCTAAACTTAACTCCTTATCTAAATTTACATCTTCCATGTCTATCTTTATTGAGAATAAACATTCATAATCTTTTCTTATTTGCTTCCATTTGAAACTAGCGTTCTCTTTGACAGCAATAAGTTGTCTACCAGACTTATACCTATTAATTTTACTTCTGTTCTTAAACACAATATCAAAGTCATTCCCTTCCATTACATCTTTCATACTCAACATGTCAACATCATCAGTTTTTGTTTCTCAGAAGCAAACTACATCATAATATTTTGTATAATCAAAAAAATAACGTGGGAGGAACTTTGCTTCAAGTCCACGTATATCAAAGGATAACAATTCAACTGACAGTGGGTGTACAGTAGGTGGCACAAACTTCTTTTTCCGCATTATTACAGTAGAAATGTTCCTGTGTGTGCGCTGTGCCACGGCGCCTCCCTATATCTTAACTAAATGATCCAGGTTGAGCTGCTCCAGTCAAGGTTGGTGATTCCTACCTTATGTAGATTATGTAGATGAGTTATATATATATATATATATATATATATATATATATATATATATATATATATATATATATATATATATATATATATATATATATATACACACACACACCCACACACACACACACACACACACGCCACATGTTGGGTAGGGCTTCTTCCTTGTTTATTAGAGCTTTTCAACATTATTTGGAATATTTGTGATTTTCCCTTTTCTTGGGGTGTTCCTATAATTATCCCAATCCAAACGCCAGGAAAGATCATCAATTAGGGACCAATTGACGTCCAATTTCCTTAACCTTTTGCAATTGTAAGTTGCTCGAAAAGGTGTTAAATATCAAGCTTATGTGATACTTGGAGAGAGGCCATTACTTGCCGCCATTTTAATATGATTTCGGGAAATTAGGTGTACGTTTGATGCTTTTTTGTCTCTAGAATCTATTGTATGTGAAACATTCGCTAGTAAACAGTATCAGTTTACAGTATTTTTTTTATTTGGAGAAAGCTTATCACACAGCTTGTTCTCATGGCATTGTACTTAGTTTCCTCTGATATTGGCTCGGTGGCCGACTTCCTACTTTTTTTTTTATTCAGCATTTTTTTTTTTTTTTTTTTCTTTCTCATCTTTTACGGGCACACATTGGGGGCGTTCTTTCTGAATCTCATCCACTTCAAGATGGCATGTATACTTAGTGTCACACTTTTCGCAGTGGCCATAAACAGTGCCGTTGGTGTGCTTCCAGAAGGAGTTCGTGGTAATTTATGTCGATGACGTGTCAATATCCTTTCCTGTGGCGTGGATGCCTTTCATTGAGAGGAAGTTGCAGTTAGCAATTAATATTGTTTCTCGTTGGGATGCAACTCGGGAATCTTATTTCTCGGCTTCAAAGACTGTGTCCATACATTTTTTATTGCCTTTGTGGTATTTGTATCTATGTGATGGAAAAATCTCTTATGTGGAGGAAACTCGTTTCCTGGGACTTGAATTTGAGAAATGCCTGACTTGGGTACCTCACCTTCGCTATATCAAAGGAAGAGATAGTAGGTACCTGACGAAACGATAATTACTCACCGGATCGGGGGGGTACTGTGAACTTATCATTAAACCAAGCTGTGACCTTCCTGATCGTTTCACTTTGTCTCACAACGTAAGGGGGCAGTCACAGCCTGCCCTCTAAAGACAACTCTCTTCCTTCACACAAAACTACAATCACCTTTTAACACACACACACACCCTTCACTCACAATTTTAAAATTATCATGGCAACTCTTACACCAGCCTCGGTGTCCCTATCTGCAGGGACTCCGACCTGGGGAAAAATGTCCCCAGGTCGGACTGCCCTTCTGACGACGACCCTAAGTGTCTTGACACCCCCCCTAAGTTTTTTCTTCATTAACTTCTCCAACACTCGTGGTCTAAGATCTAATTTTCAATCTATAGATCACCACCTCTCCTCTTCTAAACCTCATCTTCTTTTCCTCACTGAAACTCAGGTGTCTGAGGCAACTGACAGTAGCCCCTTTTCTGTTGCCTCCTACTTTCTCTTTCCTCATTTTCGATCCAAATGTGGATGTTGCGTTTATGTGCGCAACGACTTAACCTCCTCTCGTGCCCAGGCTCTTGAATTTTCCGAGTTTTCCACCATCTGGCCACGACTACAGAGTCACTCTCAAATTAAATTTATCTGTGTTGTATAGCTCGCACCTAACTCCTGTGACTATAAGAAATTCTTTGACTACCTAACTTCCAGAGTGGTGCACATTCTGACTCTCTTCCCTTTTGCAGATATCTCCATTCTTGGAGACTTCAATGTTCACCACCAGCTTTGGCTTTCCTCTCCCTTCACTGACCATCCTCGTGAACTAGCTTTTGCTATCCTCCACGACCTAGAGCAATTGGTGCCACACTCTACTCGTATTCATGACCGTCTTGGAGATACACCCAACGTTCTTGACCTTTTCCTGACCTTTAATCCTTCTGCTTATGCTGACACCCTCTCTTCTCCGTTGGGCTCCTCCGATCACAATCTCATATCTGTATCTTGTTCTATCGCTCCAATCCCTCCTCAGGATCCCCCTAAGCGAAGGTGCCTTTGGCGTTTTACCTGTGCTAGTTGGGGGACCTGAGGTATTTTACTGATTCTCCTTGGAATGACTACTGCTTCCGTGTCAGAGACCCGTCTTTGTATGCTGAGTGCATAACAGAGGTGATAGTGTCTGGCATGGAGGAGTACATTCCTAACTCTTTTTCTCGATCGAAACCTTCCAAACCTTGCTTTAACACAGCTTGTTCTCGTGTTATACGTGAGAGAGGTGGCCCAGAAAAGGTACTTAAGCCTTCCTTCACCAGAGTCTCATGCGCTTTATATTTCTACTCGGAACCATGCCAAGTCTGTTCTCCAACTAGCCAAAAACTCCTTCATTAACATAAAATGTCAAAACCTTTCAAGATCTAACTCCCCTCGTGATTTCTGGCATCTAGCCAAAAATATTTCCAATAACTTTGCTTCTTCTTCTTTCCCTCCTCTACTTCAACCATATGGCACCACTGCTATCACATCTATTTCTAAAGCAGAACTCTTTCCTCAAACCTTTCCTAAAAACTCTACCTTGGACGATTCTGGGCTTGTTCCTCCCTCTCCTCCACCCTCTGACTACTTCATGCCACCTATTAAAATTCTTCGCAATGATGTTTTCCATGCCCTCGCTGGCCTAAACCCTCGGAAGGCTTATGGACCTGATGGGGTCCCTCCTATTGTTCTCCGAAACTGTGCCTCCATGCTTGCACCTTGCCTAGTCAAACTCTTTCAGCTCTGTCTGTCAACATCTACCTTTCCTTCTTGCAGGAAGTTTGCCTACATTCAACCTGTTCCTAAAAAGGGTGACCGTTCTAATCCCTCAAACTACCATCCTATTGCTTTAATTTCCTGCCTATCTAAAGTTTTTTAATCTATCCTCAACAGGAAGATTCTTAAACATCTATAACTTCACAACCTTCTATCTGATCGCCAGTATAGGTTCCGTCAAGGCCGCTCTACTGGTGATCTTCTGGCTTTCCTTACTGAGTCATGGTCATCCTCTTTTAGAGATTTTGGTGAAACTTTTGCTGTTGCCTTGGACATATCTATAGCTTTTGATAGAGTCTGGCACAAAGCTTTGATTTCCAAACTACCCTCCTACTGTTTCTATCCTTCTCTCTGTAACTTCATCTCAAGTTTCCTTTCTGACCATTCTATTGCTGCTGTGGTAGACGGTCACTGTTCTTCTAAATCTATTAACAGTGGTGTTCCTCAAGGTTCTGTCCTGTCACCCACTCTCTTCTTATTATTCATTAATGATCTTCTAAACCAAACTTCTTGTCCTATCCACTCCTACGCTGATGATACCACCTTGCACTTTTCCACGTCTTTCCATAGACGTCCAACCCTTCAGGAGGTAAACATATCACGCAGGGAAGCCACAGAACGCCTGATTTCTGATTTTTCTAAAATTTCTGATTGGGGCAGAGCAAACTTGGTATTGTTCAATGACTCAAAAACTCAATTCCTCCATCTATCAACTCGACACAACCTTCCAGACATCTATCCCCTCTTCTTCAATGACACTCAACTGTCCCCCTCTTCTACACTGAACATCCTCGGTCTGGCCTTTATTTATAATCTGAACTGGAAACTTCACATCTCATCTCTAGCTAAAACAGCTTCTATGAAGTTAGGTGTTCTGAGACGTCTCCGCCAGTTTTTCTCACCCCCCAGCTGCTAACTCTGTACAAGGGCCTTATCCGTCCATGTATGGAGTATGCTTCACATGTCTGGGGGGGTTCCACTCATACTGCTCTTCTAGACAGGGTGGAATCAAAAGCTTTTCGTCTCATCAACTCCTCTCCTCTAACTGACTGTCTTCAGCCTCTCTCTCACTGCCGCAATGTTGCATATCTAGCTGTCTTCTACCGCTATTTTCATGCTAACTGCTTCTCTGATCTTGCTAACTGCATGCCTCCCCTCCTTCCGCGACCTCAGTGCACAAGACTTTCTTCTTTCTCTCACCCCTATTCTGTCCACCTCTCTAACGCAAAGAGTTAACTAGTATTCTCAATCATTCATCCCTTTCTCTGGTAAACTCTGGAACTCCCTGCCTGCTTCTGTATTTCCACTTTCCTTTGACTTGAATTCCTTCAAGAGGGAGGTTTCAAGACACTTATCCACCAATTTTTGACCACTGCTTTTACCCTTTTATGGGACTGGCATTTCAGTTGGCATTTTTTTTATTAGATTTTTGTTGCCCTTGGCCAGTGTCCTTCCTACATAAAAAAAAAAAAAAAAAAAATGTTTTCTTGGGTGAAGACAGTTAAAAAATACTAATCTCCTCCCCAGAACTAACCAGCTCCTCATCTGCTGCCTTTAATGGACCTACAGTATCCTTATTCTTCGTCCTGTATACCTGATAAAATCCCTTGGGGTCCATCTTCACCTGGCTGGCTACCTTTGATTCATAATTGCCCTTAACTTTCCTCGTTAACTTCCTGACTGTTCTAACTAATTAATTATATTGTGACCTTAAAACTTCTTCACCTGCCCTTAATCTCTTATATATACTTGTCTTACGCCCTATATAATGCTTTAATCTAGCAGTCATCCATTTAGGGTAATTTTTTGTGATCTTATTGTCCTATACGGGATATTTGCTAGCTGACCTGTATGAAATTTATCTACGAAATATTCATACAATTCATCTACATTTACCTCACCTAATCCCCTCAACGCGGCCCGTGCCATTCTCTCCACTCCCTCATCTACTCGCCTCGACCTCACCTCTCTCATTTTAGCATGACCTGACATTCCAACATACTCACACCTATCTCCCCCTTCCTCTTTCCTCCGCCCCTTCTGGACACATCTTCCCTCCTCTTGTCCTACACCCTCACACCTCACCTCACCTCTCTCATCCTGCCTTATCTCTCTGAACTCCGTCCTTGACCTGACCTCATCCTGCATCCCTTGCCAGTCCACTCCTTGGAGGTACCTTTTTAATTCCTAAAAATCTGCTCTCCTAAAGTCAGGTATTTTACTAGTGTTTTTGCTTCTAAAAGTTTCTTCCCATTCTAAATTGTACCTGATTTCCCTTTGGTCACTGTTACCTAGCTGTCCTCCAACCTCTACATGCGTGACTGCTTCCTCCCTGTTAGTAAGAATTAAATCTAGAATATTATTCCCCCTTGTGGGTTCTACGACTACCTGTTTTAAAAAAAAATATCCTGAATTACCTTAAGAAATTCCTCTGCTTCCTTGTTACCCACCATCAGACTCCAGTCGATATTCCCAGAATTAAAATTTCCCACCACACATAGCTACCATACATAGTTACCTGCCTGCTCTATTTAATTCCTGCCACAGTGAGGTGTTAATTTTCCTTTGTACTGGTCGGTGGTCTGTAAACTACCCCTAGTACTACTGACTGCGATCCTTCCTTAATATCTACCCACATCGACTGTTATACTGTTAATTATACTGTTAATACAACATTGTAATGTGTCCGTAACGTTTAAGGCGACGCTTCCTCCTCTCCAGTTTTCCCTATTTTTATAGAACATTGTATAACCATCTATGTTAACCTCTGGATTAAATACTTTTCCTGACATATCTAACCAAGTTTCAGTTAAAGCAATTAAATCAAATTTCTCTACACACGCTATTCCTCTAAGCAAGTCCATTTTGTTCAGAATACTTCTACAGTTTGTGTAGTAAACACTTAAGCTACTTCTCATCTTCCCTGAGCTAACTAGCTTTCTAGATTTAACTAATTTGCCCCTCGCCTTCCCCTCACTACCCCTTCTTCCCTCTCGACTAACGGAAAAAGTGCTAGAGTGCAGTTACCTCCCGCTCGAGTGTTTCGGCCAAAACACGAACACCCTGGCGTGACAAATGCACTCCATCCCTGGCGTACAAGGTGTCCCTGCCATAGAAAAGGTCCCAGTTGTCGATGAACGTCCATCCATTACTCTTACAATGACTCGCTAGCCTGCGATTCACTGTAATAGCCCTGGACAGCCACTCAGCACCAACTCCCCTCCTCGGCAAGACACCACATACCACGGGGATCCCTCCCTTGTCCCTAATCCTGTCCAAAGCCTGTCGAAACCTCCCGATAAGCTCCTCACTCCTGACCTTACCAAGGTCATTCCCTCCCGCACTGAGAAAAACAATGGGCTTGGTCCCATCTTTTTCCAAGCACGTGTCTAGCCTATCAGCTACCTTCCCTATCCCGGTCCCCGGCAAACACACCCTCGACCTACGCTTCCTATCCCTAGCACAGGACGCACTATCTAAGTGCCTAACCTGACTATCAGCAAACACAAGCACTCTACCTTGGGAGCAGGGTAACTGCATTTGTCGCCTCCTTCTTGTCTCCTCCCGCCCTGTCCACCTCCTCCTTCACTTCCTCCAGCACATTGAAGAGATTCTTCGTCTTCACGCAAGGCGCCCTGAAGCCCTTCACCCTCTTGGCTCCCCTGCACACAACCGACCACTGCTCCTCCGTCGCCTTACTAGGTACGGTGACGGTGGGGCACGACCCTCCCACAGGTGCTGAGATCCTCTCATAGAACTCAGCCTGCAGGTCTGAGATCCTCTCACGAAACTCAGCCTGCACCTCTGAGATCCTTCGATGGAACTCAGCCTCCACCTCTGAGACCTTCGCAACGAAGGCCTCGAGAACAGGATTTTTCACGCTATTTTCATGCTAACTGCTCTTCTGATCTTGCTAACTGTATGCCTCCTCTCTTGCCGCGGTCTTGCTGCACAAGACTTTCTTCTTTCTCTCACCCCTATTCTGTCCATCTCTCTAATGCAAGAGTTAAGCAATATTCTCAATCATTCATCCCTTTCTCTTGTAAACTCTGGAACTCCCTGTCTGCATCTATATTTCCACCTTCCCAAGACTTGAATTCCTTCAAGAGGGAGGTTTCAAGTCACTTTTCCTTCAATTATTGATAATCGCTTTGGACCATTTTCTGGGACTGGTATCTCAGTGGGCTTTTTTCATTTTTTTTTTTTTTTTTTTTTGCGGGGAGGATTTTTGTTGCCCTCCTACATAAATTAATAAAAAAAATATATATATACATATATATATATATATATATATATATATATATATATATATATATATATATATATATATATATATATATATATATATATATATATTAAGGTAGCATGTACGAGGGCACTGTCACTCCTTAGAATCTTGGCTCATACCTCTTGGTTCGTTGATAGATAGACCCTTTATATCTCTGGTGCTGAGGTTCGGCTTTTTGTGTTAGATTCGGTGCACCATGCCGGTGTTTACCTGGGAACTGGTGCGTTCCGCTAATGCCCAATCCCTAGCTTAGTGGTGGATGCTGGTGTCCTTCCTCTGCGTTACCATAACATGTGACATGGACACATACATGTCACATACATGGTCACATACATGGACGTGTGTCCATGTGCAGGATCGCTGCTCAGAGAATGCAGTGGCTATCTCCGGACAGGTCACACGCGTCTCACTCATGGTTACCTCATGTCCCGAAAAACAAAACTCTTTTGATTTGACTGTTTAATTTGTCTTACACTCTGACACTTTCTAGTGGATCTCCCATCTGGGGAGGGGACAACAAATGTCCCCAGGTCGGACTGCTCTTCTGATATTGACCCTAAGCGTCTTGGCACTCCACTCAACTTTTTCTTCATTAACTTCATTAACTGCAACATTCGTGGTCTAAGATATAATTTTCAATATATACCTGCTCTCCTCTACTAAATCTCATCTTCTTTTCCTCACTGAAACACATGTGACTGGAGCAACTGATATTTTTTGTTCCCTAGTACTTTCTGTATCCTCATTTTCAATCCAAAGCTGGATGTTACGTTTATGTGTGCATTGACTTAACTTGATCTCGTGTTCACGCTCTGGAATCTTCCAGGTTTTCCACCATTTGGCTAAGACTAGAGACTCACTAACATACTAAATTTATCTGTGCTGTATACCTTTCACCTAACTCTTCTGACTATAAGAAATTCTTTGACTTCTTAACTTCCAAAAGTGGAGCATATTCTGACTCTTTTTCCTTTTGCGAAAATCTCAATTCTTGGAGACTTCAATGTTCACCATCAGCTTTGCCTTTCTTCTCCTTTCACTGACCATCCTGTTGAACTAGTCTTCAACTTTGCTATCCTCCACAACCTAGAGCAAATGGTGCAGCACCCTACTCGTATTCCTGACCGTCTTGAAGATACGCCCAACATTCTTGATCTTTACCTAACCTCTAATCCTTCTAATCTAATCCTTCTAATCCTTTAAATCCTTCTAAACCTCTAATCCTTCTAATCCTTCTGTCACCCTCTCTTCTCTGTTTTGCTCCTCCGATCACAATCTCATATTTGTATTTTGTTCTGGCTCTCCAATCCCTCCTCAGGATCCCCCTACGTGGAGGTGCCTCTGGTATTTTGCCTCTGCTGAGGGAAAACACCTGAGGAGGTTTTTTTCCTGATTTACCTTTGAATGACTACTGCTTCCGTGACAAAAACCCGTCTTTCTATGCCGAGCGCATAACAGAGATGATAGTGTCTGGCATGGAGACATATATTCCTCACTCTTTTCTCGACCTAATCCTCCCACACTGGTTTATCACAAGTAGTTCTATACATGATGGAGAGGTGGCCCACGAAAGGTACTTAAACCTTCCATCACCAGAATCTCATGTGCTTTATATTTTTCCCTGGAACCATGTCATGTTTGTTTTTCAAGTGGTCAAAAACTCCTTCATTAATAGAAAGTGTCAAAATCTTTTAAGATCAAACTCCCCCCGTGACTTCTGGCATCTAAATAAAAATATCTCAAATAATTTCGCTTCTTTTTTCTCTTCTTTATTTCAACCAGATGACACCACTGCTATCATACCTATCTCTGAAGCTGAATTCTTCGCTCAAACCTTTGCTAAAAACTCTACTTTGGACGATTCGGGGTTGGTTTCTCGCTCTGCTCCACTGACTAATTCATGCTACCTATTAAAATTCCCAGTGATGTTTTCCATGGCCTCACTGGCCTTAACCCTCGAAAGGCTTATGTACCTGATGGTGTCCCTCATATTGTGCTCTGAAACTGTCCCTCCCCGCTTGCACCTTGCCTGGTCAAACTCTTTCAACTCTGTCTGTCAACATATACCTTTCCTTCTTGCTGGAAGCTTGCTTACATTTAGCCTGTTCCTTAAAAGGATGACCGTTCTACAGTAGTACCTTTATCTACCGTCCTATTGCTTTAATTTCCTGCCTATCTAAAGTTTTCAGTCTATCCTCAACAGGAATATTCTTAAACATCTATCACTTCATAATCTTCTGTCTGATCGCTAGTAAGAGTTCCGTCAAGGCTGGTGTACTGGTGATCCTATGGCTTTCCTTACTGAGTCTTGGGCATCATCCTTTAGATATTTTTGATGAAACT
Organism: Scylla paramamosain; assembly: GCF_035594125.1. Classification (NCBI taxonomy): domain Eukaryota; kingdom Metazoa; phylum Arthropoda; class Malacostraca; order Decapoda; family Portunidae; genus Scylla; species Scylla paramamosain. The sequence continues at coordinate 86,936 of NC_087191.1, forward strand.
TTTGCTGTTGCCTTGAACATATCTAAAAGTTTTGACAGAGTCTGGCACAAAGCTTTGACTTCCAGACTACTCTCCTACGGCTTTTATCCTTTTGTCTGTAACCTCATTTCAAGTTTCGTTTCTGACCGTTCTATTGCTGCTGTGATATACAGTCATTATTCTCCTAAATCTATTAATAGTGGTGTTTCTTAGGGTTCTGTCCTGTCACTCACTCTCTTCTTATTACTCATCAGTGACCTTCTATACCAAACTTTCTGTATTATCCACTCCTACCCTGCACTTTTCGCGTCTTTTCGTAGACCTACAACCCTTCACGAAGTAAAGATTTCACGCAGGGAAGACCCAGAACGCCTGATTTCTGATCTTTCTAAAATTTCTGATTGTGGCAGAGAAAACTTAGTATTGTTCAATGCATCAAGAACTCAATTTCTTAATCTATCAGCTCGACACAAACCTCCAGAGAACTATCTCCTCGTTCTGTTCTTTACTTATAATTTAAACTGGACACTTCACATCTTCTCTCTAGCTTAAACAGTTTCAATGAGTTAGACGTTCTGAGACGTCTCCGCCAGTTTTCCTCACTTCTCCACCTACAAACTCTGTACAAGGACCTTATTCGTCCATGTATGGAGTATGCTTCACATATCTGGGGGTTTCCCCTCAAACCGTTATTCTAGGCAGGCAGAAAAAATGCTTTTCGTCTCATCAGCTCCTCTCCTCTAACTGGTTGTCTTCAACCTCTCTCTCATCATCGCAACATTGCATCTCTAGCTGTCTTCTACCGCTATTTTCATGCTCACTGTTCTTATGATCTTGCTAACTCCATGCCTCCCCTCCTCCCGTATCTTTGCTGCAGAAGATTTTCTTATTTCTCTCACCCCTATTCTGTCCACCTCTCTAATGCAAGAGTTAACCAATATTTTCAGTCATTGATCCCTTTCTCTGGTAAACTCTGGAACTCCCTGCCTGCTTTTGTATTTCCACTTTCCTACGACTTGAGTTCCTCGAAGAAGGAGGTTGCAAGACACTTTACTTCCGTTTTGGATCCTGTTCTGGGACTTGCATCTCAATGGGCTTTTTTTTTTTTTATTGGAGTTTTGTTGCTCTTGGCCAGTGTCCTTCCTACATAAAAAAAAAAAAATCTGTTGAAGCTGTGGGAGCGATACGTTGAGGATACATATGGCTGATACTGAGCTGGGTGTCTATAGACCTTTGTCCATTTTATTTATTTATTTATTTATTTATTTATTTATTTATTTCTATTTATTTATCTATTTATTTATTTTATTTTATTTATTTATTTATTTTTTTCTCTTCTCAAAGCAATAGGTTCAAAGATTAGGCTTCATAGAAGCGGTGCTGATTTCATTCCTAGAGATGAGTAAATTTTTAGGACTGGCCTTGTGATATTCAATTATTCATCAGTCACCTTCACTAATATATTGCGTGAGGCCTCTTACATTAAGTTTGTCTATCTAAGGTTTTACATAAAAGGATCATGTTAAACGAAGGCTCAGAGTAATTCCCGTCCAACTCATAACACTTCTCCCTATTTCTCCTAATTTGTCCTTAAATTGAAACCATGAATCTTTGATCCCTTGTCTGATTCCATGTCGACTTCTTTCACCTTTTTTCTGCGTAGAAATACATAAGAACATAAGAGAATAAAAGAAACTGCGGGAAGCTGTAATAAGAAGACACACTGGAAACTAAATAGGACGGATCGATGAATTACTTTTTCTTTTCAACTTTTGTGAATATATATATATATATATATATATATATATATATATATATATATATATATATATATATATATATATATATATATATATATATATATATATATATATACAGCCTCTCCCACTGGGTAGAGAGCCCGCTCTAGTGCAGTGCCTTTTCCCCTCCAACTATATTTCCTTTTTGGCCATAGCATCCCCCGGTGGGTGACGGTGAACCCCGCGGCTTGCTCAAGGGGGGCCCTTAGAGGGCTGCCTTAAGCCCACCGGATAGGTCGGCCAACAACTTGATAGTGTTAGGCGCGGGGTAGGGACACTGCGACGATTGTTAGCAATCGGGTGTCTGTACTGCCTTGCCTAGGTAGGCTCCTTCTTTTTACTTTCTTTTAGATGTGGCAGTATGTCGGGCTTTTGCCCCATTATAGGATTTTTGTGTAACGTGTGTAATTTCCTAACAAAATGCCAAGGGTCAAAATCAAACACCCAGACCCCTCCGGGCAAAGTAAGCAATGCTTAATACGGATTCTCTCGGAACAAATTATATACGCAACAAGGATTATCCAGACCACGGACTCATTTATAGTATTAACGAGAACGGATGAAGACAGACCACATCTTCTCACCCAGCACTACAAACATCCTGAAAGGCTAAGGATTCCTCCCCGTTTTGCCTCCTGAAGTCCGGGCAAAAAGAACTTTAGTGTTGCTAAATTTATATGAACATATATACTCTAAATTTATATGAACATATATACTCTAACACAGAAAATGACATCACAGATGAACGGTGCAACAGGGAGACCCATCCCGGCCTGTGCCATCACATGAAACCAACACACAGTACTACACACAGTACACCTACACACTGTACTAACACGTATATTACACATTCATAAATTACTTACCTTACAATGTAAATAAGTTGTTCATTCGTACTGCTGGCAATCTCGCCGGTCGGGAACTAAGTTGTGTTTTGTCTACGGACATCTTGCTGTAGAGTAACTGTGGTTCTGCAAAAAAAAAAAAAAAAAAAAAAAGGTGTAATTACCTTATAAATATGTAGTCGCCATGGATTATAAAATTTAACTTTAACTCACATATATATTTCTTATGTAAAACACAAGGCAGGGAAACTGAAATAGGACACAGAAAGAAAAAGGAGCAATCTTGTTGATAGGGAAGGGACGCTACTCATATTACAAAACATCACACAGAAATAGCAAAGTGGTTAGCCCACCATCTTTTCTCTTCTACTGTCTTTCAATATTTTCTAGCTTTTATTCTTCTTCTGTACTGACTCTTCTTCTTCATCCCTCTTTTCTATAAACTCGGCCTGTCATTCTCTACACAACCTCCGAAAAGACAACAACCTCCTCTGCCACTGAAGAAGGGACAAGGACCCGAAATCGCGATCTGGCGAAGATGATATCCTACGGGAAAATCATCAATATTCTTACCAAAGAGAATAAGACACTCCTTCAAGAAAAAGAAAACATCATGAAGAAAATCATAAACGCTAAACTCAGTATCAGTTTCAACGAAATATGTACAAGAGAAAACCTCCTTCCCATTTATACACTCGTGTGTGTGTGTGTGTGTGTGTATATATATATATATATATATATATATATATATATATATATATATATATATATATATATATATATATATATATATATATATATATTTTTTTTTTTTTTTTTTTTCTTCTTTAATGTAGGAAGGACACTGGCCAAGGGCAACAAAAATCTAATAAAAAAAATGCCCCCAAAAATGCCAGTCCCATAAAATGGTCAAAGCAGTGGTCAAAAATTGATGAATAAGTGTCTTGAAACCTCCCTCTTGAAGGAATTCAAGTCATATGAAGGTGGAAATACAGAAGCAGGCAGGGAGTTCAGAGTTTACCAGAGAAAGGGATTAATGATTGAGAATACTGGTTAACTCTTGCGTTAGAGAGGTGGACAGAATAGGGGTGAGAAAAAGAAGAAAGTCTTGTGCAGCGAGGCCGCGGAAGGAGGGAAGGAATGCAGTGAGCAAGATCAGAAGAGCAGTTAGCATTAAAATAGCGGTAGAAGACAGCTAGATATGCAACATTGCGGTGGTGAGAGAGAGGCTGAAGACAGTCAGTTAGAGGAGAGGAGTTGAGACGAAAAGCTTTTGATTCCACCCTGTCTAGAAGAGCAGTATGAGTGGAACCTCCCCAGACATGTGAAGCATACTCCATATATGGACAGATAAGGCTCGTGTACAGAGTTAGCAGCTGGGGTGGGTTAGAAAAATTGGCGGAGACGTCTCAGAACACCTAACTTCATAGAAGCTGTTTTAGCTAGAAATAAGATGTCAAGTTTCCAGTTCATATTATAAGTAAAGGACAGACCGAGGATATTCAGTGTAGAAGAGGGGGACAGTTGAGTGTCATTGAAGAAGAGGGAATAGTTGTCTGGAAGGTTGTGTCGCGTTGATAGATGGAGGAATTGAGTTTTTCAGGCATTGAAGAATACCAAGTTTGCTCTGCCCCAATCAGAAATTTTAGAAAGATCAGAAGTCAAGCTTTCTGTGGCTTCCCTACGTGATATGTTTACTTCCTGAAGGGTTGGACGTCTATGAAAAGACGTGGAAAAGTGCAGGGTGGTATCGTCAGCGTAGGAGTGGATAGGACAAGAAGTTTGGTTTAGAAGATCATTAATGAATAATAAGAAGAGAGTGGGTGACAGGACAGAAACCTGAGGAACACCACTGTTAATAGATTTAAGAGAAAAACAGTGACCGTTTACCACAGCAGCAATAGAATGGTCAGAAAGGAAACTTGAGATGAAGTTACAGAGAGAAGGATAGAAACCGTAGGAGGGTAGTTTGGAAATCAAAGCTTTGTGCCAGACTCTATCAAGAGCTTTTGATATGTCCAAGACAACAGTAAAAGTTTCACCAAAATCTCTAAAAGAGGATGAACAAGACTCAGTAAGGAAAGCCAGAAAATCACCAGTAGAGCGGCCTTGACGGAACCCATACTGGCGATCAGATAGAAGGTTGTGAAGTGATAGATGTTTAAGAATCTTCCTGTTGAGGATAGATTCAAAAACTTTAGATAGGCAGGAAATTAAAGCAATAGGACGGTAGTTTGAGGGATTAAAACGGTCACCCTTTTTAGGAACAGGTTGAATGTAGGCAAACTTCCAGCAAGAAGGAAAGGTAGATGTTGACAGACAGAGCTGAAAGAGTTTGACTAGGCAAGGTGCAAGCACGGAGGCACAGTTTCGGAGAACAATAGGAGGGTCTCCATCAGGACCATAAGCCTTCCGAGGGTTTAGGCCAGCGAGGACATGGAAAACATCATTGCGAAGAATTTTAATAGGTGGCATGAAGTAGTCAGAGGGTGGAGGAGAGGGAGGAAGAAGCCCAGAATCGTCTAAGGTAGAGTTTTTAGCAAAGGTTTGAGCGAAGAGTTCAGCTTTAGAAATAGATGTGATAGCAGTGGTGCCATCTGGTTGAAATAGAGGAGGGAAAGAAGAAGCAAAGTTATTGGAGATATTTTTGGCTAGATGCCAGAAATCACGAGGGGAGTTAGATCTTGAAAGGTTTTGATATTTTCTGTTAATGAAGGAGTTTTTGGCTAGTTGGAGAACAGACTTGGCATGGTTCCGGGCAGAAATATAAAGTGCATGAGATTCTGGTGATGGGAGGTTTAAGTACCTTTTGTGGGCCACCTCTTTATCATGTATAGCACGAGAACAAGCTGTGTAAACCAAGGTTTAGAAGGTTTAGGACAAGAATAAGAGTGAGGAATGTACGCCTCCATGCCAGACACTATCACCTCTGTTATGCGCTC